>NW_020867175.1:0-56264 GCF_003369695.1 Bos indicus x Bos taurus
TATATATAATGACTCCAATTTTGTGTTGTTTATACTGGCTGACTATAGGACTATAGCACATACTGACATTGCCCATACTTCATTCAGTCACTCACAAATTCACATCTCACCTACACTTTTATTGTAAACCCCATGTGGCTGTTAAAGGGCTTTCTCTAGTCACAGGAACCTGCTTGGTATAGTATGCAGGGCAGGCCAGAAATGCTGGGGAGTTAATGACTCCTAGAGCTGCTCTATCAATGCCAATGACAAGTGTGAATGGAGGGATAAATATCCCAAATTCCTCACCTCTCATGGGCTACACCACACTAAGCTCTCCGAAGTACCCAGCAGAGGTAGCTCCCCCCGTGTTCATTAACACACCTCTTCTTACCTGTTTTTCCCTTTCCCTCTCAGTTGTCTCTCCACTGCCCTATTGATGTTTCCAAAGATGAATCTTCCAAATACCAGTTGCGCTCAAATGTTGATCTCAGGATCTGCTTCCCGGTACCAATCTGCCTAAGACAGTACCATTATGTGAATTATGTGGATGGGTGAATGGGTGGGTGGATGGATAGACAGAGAGGTAAAGATAATGATAGAGAGATCCCTGCTTCCTCCCACTGTCAATCATGTTGAGCACTGCTTCAAATTGGTCAGAAATCAAAGCCTTTAGTCCATAACATCTCCTTGAGTGATTTACAGTTCAGATTTCAGAGTTTTAGTCACCTTTGGTTTTCTTCTTCATTCAGGGCATCTTAAACGACAGCAATAGTACATGTACTTCAGCCTTAGCTTATGAAAATGAAATGATTGCTGAAAGTTGGGAGGTGATCCATTGAGATCTCCCAAATGAATTCTGCCTAAGACGAACTCTATAATCAGTCCACTGCAAATATATCTCCACATTTGTGATTAATCACATAGCTTTTTCATTTGGGATAACACAAAAGTTATGTCATATTTATAGAGATTCTGTCATGATCACTGTATCAAATGTTCATTTATTTCTAGGTGGTGAGATTATGAGTACATCAACATTCTTTGTATACTTGCCCACATTTTCCAGATTTTCTGCACACAAGTTTTATGTTTTTCTATACGTGAATCTACTGAAGCAACATAATGTAGCTTGAACTATAGAGATGGAACTTTGGAATTTACTTACTGTCTTTTTAAACAGTATTACTTACTCTCTCTTTCCTTATCTATAAAACAGAGACAGTGTTACCTATTTCATAGCGGTGTTTCATGAAATGAATCATGTATAGGAAACGGTTTAAGCAAGGCTGGCACTCACAAGTTCTCTTTAGTGTATTGTTTTTACTTTCATTATCAAGAAAAGGTAATTAAAAATAGAGAGCTGAGGAAGATAATTATTCTAGTTATTTGCAAAATTACCCTCAAGAAAATATGTTGGTTGTATTTTACCCAGAATGAAAGCTTCCCCATCTCTCTCTCCCCAAATATGCAGACATTAGAAGAGTGAGTACATATTGAACTATTTCACATTTATTAACTTGCTTTAACTCTTTGATGCTTATTTGGGTTGCCCTCGAAGGTATTCTTCTCCATCCTCTATTTTTTTTTTTTTTCTCTCTCATTAAACTAATGGGAGCATGAAAGCCTCCCAAAGTACAGAACAATGGAAAAGGCTCACTGGCACAAGCATGATTTTCCCAGGGTTATTTGGCATGAGCAGAAGGGAGAATGAGACTGTGAATCTGATCTTTGTGATCCTTGAAACAGAATCTGATGGTGGGTCTTCTGTGTTGAAGGAAAGGCTCGTTGGGACTGTTTGCCTGACCAATGGCTGCCCAGCACTGTACAGAGAACAGAAGCACTCTTATGACTCTGGCCACTTGCTCTGATTCTCACACTTCTTTGTGGAACATAGGGTCAGATGGAGGTTGATGCCAGGAAAGCTGTGGAATTTAGGCCATTATCTGGTAATGCTGGCTCTGTCATGGGGAAAAGCATTTTCCTCCTAAGATCTTCACCCTAGAGCAAAGGTGATGAACGTTTTTTTTACACCATGAGGGCCAAATTGGGAAAAATAAAAATGTTAAAACCATAATTTTTTATATCTTGTGTTTAGTAAATGCTGCATTTGCAATTACATTTAAACATGTTTTTATTGTTTCTCATTACCAGATGGTTTCACTCTTTTTTGACTAAAATTTCAGAAACTTGATCTTCCCCATGGTTCAGCTGGTAAAGAATCTGCCTGAAATGCAGGAGATACAGGAGATGTGCGTTCAATCCCTGGGTGGGGAAGAGCCCCTGAAGGAGGAAATGGCAACCCACTCCAGTGTTCTGGAGAATTCCATGGACAGAAGAGCCTGGAGGGGGTCTTCTTTCAGCCCATGAGGTCACAAAAGAGTTAGACACGACTGAGCGACTTACACACGCACTTCAGAAACTTTATAACTATAGTATCTCATGTAATTTTGTGCCTTACAGTAAATTGTGGATGTGATAAGACCTGGGTGGGGGGGGGGGGGGCTTGTCTCTGAGACAGAGAGTTGGGGAGATTGAGAGACGGTATAGCCAAAAAATTAATGGTGGATCTCTGGCCGCATCCCTGGCTTCACATCCAGACTCTGCCACCCAGCAGTTGCGGCAAGTGATAGCCTCCCTGGGCAGGGTTTCAAACTCTAAGAAAGAAATAAGAGTACTTTCCTTGTAGTATGGTTGTGACCATTTAAGTAGGTCGTACAAGTTGTATAACAGAGTCTGGTGCACATCAGGTATTCACTGAATTGTGTCTTGTCCTTGTTAATTTTATCAGTAGAATTTGGTGCAAGGAACTGGCCCAGAGTACAGTTATAGACCAGGGACAAGGACAGTCCTATTTGGAGATATCTACAGTAAAGAGAGGAACTATCATTTATAGGGAATGTCTGTCTACAGAATTCACAAAAAATGTGGCTGCTGCCATGAACCCAGTTAAATTAAACATCAGAGAATTCATTCACAAACACACACACACAATCCCATCCCACGATTACCCTGGCAACGTGAGCAACTGCTAGATGGGAAAGTTTTGTTGCAACACTTCTCCTAAAGGATAGTGGTGAGGGATTCCATGGAAGGATGTGTTAGTTTGGGTTCTCCCAAAAGCGCATGCTGAGACAAGGATTTGTAGTTTTCTTGGAGGATGATCCCTGGAAATACCAGTAAGTCATCGGGTAGTGAGACAAGGAAGGGAAGGAGGTCAGTGAACACTGGCTTAATGAGCAGGGTGCTCTGGTGGTCATCTGGCACAGCAGAGACTTGTGAGAAACCATGAATAACATGCTTCGCTTCTGGCAAATGGCAAAGCTGGGGATAGTTGTCTAGCAACTCCTGTTGGCCATCAAAAGCTGCCCCTATAGGCATTAACTCCCCGGCACTGCATGCAGACCAAGCATGCACTTGCAGCCCATGAAAGCCTTCAGGCAGGGGTCATGATGCTTACTTTAGAAAGCCATCATCACATACAGAAATGGTGAATACCAGAGAGATGTGGATGGGCAACCAGTGGTCTCTTATACAGTGGGGCCATCTCATCTCTCCTAGGTCTGTGACTGATCGCACATTGGATCATTTATTCATTCCCTCCATAAATAGTTATTGAACACTTACAGTGTACAAGGCCCTGCAGTGTATAGGCACTTGACATGTATTGGTTGGTAAAGTGGACATAGCCCCCTCCCTCATGAAACTGACAATCATTTGGGAATGGGAGAAAGACAGTAAAGAGGTAGACAGAGAACACACATCCTCACTCACACACACACACACACTTACAGTAGTGCTGGTGCATAAGAAAAAGTGAACATTGTACAAAAAATGTGAAATGGAGAGGGCTAAAGGACACCTACCTATATAGAATGATCCAGAAGGACCTCCCTGAGAAAATGGCATTTAAACCAGTCAAAAAAGGAGAGGAAGAGGGGTGGCGAGGGAAGCACACTATTATATATAGAATGGATAAACAGCAAAGTTCTACTGTATAGCACAAGGGACTATATTCAATCTCCTGTGATAAACCATAATGGAAAAGAATATATATGCAAACAGTCAGTTTGCTGTCCTGCAGAAATTAAACCCAACATTGTAACAACTTTAAAAAAAAAAAAAAATTTAAAAGACTCACAGAATGGAGAGAAGAATGTTCTAAGTCAAGGGAACAGCGTGGGCCATGCTGAAGTCATAAGACGATGAAGTGGACAGAAGGAGAAGCTGAGCTATGTTAGATTAGCTGGTTAGAGAAACTGTCCGATGAAGTGACAGAGGAGTGCAAACCTGCAAGAATTAAAAGAGAGAGGAAGAGACAGCTGCTTACTCCTTGGAGATCCCCGAGGGTGTATTCCAGGGACAGGGAGAGCCAGTGCAGGGGCCTGATATCTGAGCCTGGGGAGAGTCTGGGAAGCAGCGAGGACACCAGCACTGCTAGGTTGGAAGGAGGAGAGGAAAGGAGGCGGGAGACAGGCTTGAAGAAGTGGGCAGCAGCTGGATCACACAGGGTCAGGAGAGAGAGCATGACAAACTGGTATTTTATAGTGTGTAGGATGGGAAGCCATCGGCGGTTTTGAGCAGTGGAGCCATGCAATTTATATTTTTAAAAGACCTGGCTTGCAGCTTTGAAAATAGTCTTAAGGGAGTGTGTGGCAGGGGTGGGAGTCAGGAAGGCTGGTTGGGAGGCAGCTGCAGGCAATCAGGGAAGGGACAGTGGGGATTTAGACACAGGTGGAAGCAGTGGGGAAGGTCTGTGTGGTATGTAACACATCAGATTTGCATGGTCATCCATGCCTTAGCTATTATGGAAATTTTCATCTTCAAGCCAGCCTGGTTTGTCAGCTTTTCGCAGCTTTTTCATCACTTTTGTCAGTGATGTTGGACAGCATTTGGTCAGTAGGAGGATCAACTTTAACATTTTTAGTTTCTTGTTCCCAACATTAGCTTGAGCATCCCCTTGGGAGGGGTCACTTGTTTTACAACACTGCATGTCATCCAGGGTAGTCAAAACATAGGTAGGCAGCCAGCAGAGTTAACTTGAATGGAAACTTACACAATGCATTTCTGAAAGCAATAAGAAATATATGAAGTAGATAACAATTCCACTCATGGAATACAGTTTGAAACAAGTTATTGCCCATATACAGTCAGGAAAAGAGACCACATGCCAAGTGATTCAGTTTTTTTAAGTTAATATAGGGAACTAGAGAGGCTGGGCTTTCATGATCATATCAGGAGGCAATTCACAGATTAGAGACTGTAGGAATTCACCACAACCCCTAAGACTAGAGCGTGGGTGGCAGAGTTAGGCCTTTGAGCCAAATCCAGCCAGCCTACAACCTGCTTTTACTTAGTTCATGAACTAAGAATGGTTTTTATATTTTTTAGTGATTACATTTTAAACATTGTATGTGTACAGTACCTACAAAATATCTTTGGTTTTCCCTGTTGGCCCATAAAGCCTGAAGGATTTACTATCTGTCTCTTTGAAAAGTTTACTCACCCCTGGGCAAGAGGCTATAATGGGAGAAGTTGGTCTTATCAGAGCACAAGATGGGTTACCCGAGTGAGCAAAAGCTGGGACCACAGATGGAGGAGGTGTTCAGAGGAACATGAATGAACCAAGGTGGAAATGCAGCCACTCTGGACATGCGACCCAAAGCAGCAGGAGAAAGAGGGTTGGGGGGGTGGATGTTACGTGTTAGGAATGTTAGATGTCTGCTCCAGGGTCCCATTAACCTCCATTTCTGCTTCCTTCTGTTTGAAACTGGAGGAATGTAAGAGCATTCTTTGCATCCCCCAGAGCTATCAAGCAGGTGGCCAGATATTCTGGCTTCTCCCTTGCTTCTGTCCTCTAGCCTCCCACCAGATCTTCCCATTGGCCCAAACTAACTGGAAGCCAGTGGGAAAGGAAATCTGACCCCTGAGAATCAGAGCAGAGCAGGCGAGGAGCAGGTCATGGAACTGAGAACAAACAGGCAATGGCCAGCAAAGAGTTCCCCTCTGAACGTCAGTTTCATCTACAAAATGTGCAAATTGGATTGAAGCTTTCTTAAGAGAGTTAGTTAGACCTCTGACTCTATGAGAGCAGAAATACACTCTCCTAACTTCCATTCCAGAGGAATGGTTATACTTAACCTCGGCCAAGAACCTGGGTAGCACCCCAGCCACTGCTGCTTCAGAGAGAGCAGACAGAGATGTAAAAATTCAACAAAATTACTCTTTGTGTCTTTTTCTTTCACCCTCACAGGGTTCTGATATTTGTCCTATTCCCATAAAATCTGAACAGGGCTTTTTAAAACCTAGATTTGGGCATGCATTGAAAATAATTGTAGGTTATGTGATGAAGGCTGTTGTTTCTGTTGAGCTCCCATAGGGAGGTGACAAGTGGCAGAGATTAAATCAGTGTATGCTGGGTGAGCCTTTTATGTAGCTTTCGGTCTCCTTGTGTGTCATTTTACAGAGCAGGCATGGGGGAGTGTGGTGGGCAGAGCCTCATTACCTGGGACAAGCCCTGCTCCCTAGAAGAACGCACACATTGCTCTTTTTCGAAGTTATAAAAGACAAGTTCCAGTTCTTCCTTTCAGCTGCTTCCTTCCTAGGATTGGAGGCAGGAGTTGGGGGATTGGGGTTGAGTTGCCTAGAAAAGGATAAAGGAATTTAGCAGTAGTCTAGGAATATCAGAAGGAAACATCCCACTCATACCTCTCTGTATGTTTATCAGGAATGTTAGGTGTCTGCTCCAGGGTCCCATTAACCTCCATCTCTGCTTCCTTCTATTTGGAACCAGAGGAATGTAAGAGCATTCTTTACATCCCCCAGAGCTATCAAGCAGGCAGCCAGAAGTCTCACAGTATACTTTAGGATGTTCAGCTGGTGTCAGTCCCTAGCCCTACCCATCCCTAAAAGAATGGCATCTTATGAGCCATGAGAGGAACTGAATTCTCTGGGGACTACGGGGGTCAAACAAAAAGGAGGCAGATGCTCAACTGCCTTGCTTGCCAGATGCTGGGCAAACAGAGCTGAAAAGTAAATGCATGGGAGCCTGAGGCTGCAAATGGTGACATCTGTGAGGCTAGCATTTGGATTCCTGATTCCTCTTCCAGGACCCAGCTGTGGGACTTCAGAGGCCTGGATGTGAGTCAGGACTGCACACTGTCTCTCAAAGTCAGGTTCACTTTTCTAGATTCCGCATATAAGCAATATTATATGATATTTGTTTTTCTCTATCTGACTTACTTCACTCTATATGACAATCTCTAGGTCCATCCATGTGTCTGCAAATGACACTCTTTCAATATTGAAATATTAATATATGCACTACTTACATAGCTTCCCTGATGGCTCAGCAGTAAAGAATCTACCTGCCAATGCAGGAGAAGCAGATTTAGTCCCTAGGGTGGGAAGATCCCCTGGAGAAGGAAGTGACAACTCACTCCAGTATTCTTTGCCTGGAAAATCCCATAGACAGAGGACCTTGTGGGCTACAGTCCATGGGGTCACAAAGATTTGGACACCACTTAGAGACTAAGCAAAAACAGCAACAACATTACTGTATATAAAATAGATAACCAAGGAGAACCTACGTTATAGCACGGGGAACTCAGTGCTCTGTGGTGATCTAAGGGAGGAGGGAATTTTTAAAAGAGTGAATATGTGTATACATAGAACTGAATCTATTTGCCATAGAGCAGATACTAACACGACCTTGTAAAGCAGCTATACTCAAAAAAAAAAAAAAAGTCAGGTTCAGAGACCTCCCCCATCCCCTTCAGTCTGCATTCATGTCATGTAGAAATCTTAAAATGGAGATTCCAAGATCCTACCCGAGGCCTACTTAATCAGCATGACTGCTGTACTGTACTCCCCAAATGAGTCTTAGACACACAGAAATTGGAGAACTGCTGATCCAAGGAGAAATAAATAGGTGGAACTTCAATTTTATAATTGCCTCACATTGTGTGATAGTTAAAAAAAAAATATTTTGGATTTACACTTTGATTTAAACAACACTTGCCTTATTTATTATACTTAACAGGATAAAATAGAAAAAAGGAAGGTACCATGACTAAGCAAATGGATGTTTCTGTTTTCTGTTATTCCCAAATTTTCTGTTGTGACATATATTACTCTTAGAATGAAAAACAATGTGACAAAAAAACAACAGTTAAATTTGGTAGTAATGGGCAAACCAGCCATTTCACTGCCTATCCCCCCATAATGTACTTTTGAGCATGTCCTCCCAAAAAAGGGCTGAAGTCCTAGTTGCTTTTCCTCCCTAGGCCAAGTAGCAATTACAAAGTAGTAGTGTATTTTATAGATGTGGGGATATGTATATACACACACCTGCACATGTATATATATTTCCATATATATAAAATGATGGACAATTATTGGTAGGGTCATTATCCCCTTGACTGTCCCAATGGCACCATAATGGAGGCAGAGTTAGAGTATTATTTTTCCCCCTTTTTGCAGGTCAGCACAAAGAGACTTAAAACTTTGTTCAAGGTCACACAGCTAGTAAAACCAAACCTGGAAACCTGTCCAAGTCTTGTGACTTCCACGGGTGCCTCAGTGGAGACACCTACTTGTAGGTGTCTGTTACCATCCACTCGAACCTCTGTTTTAACAACAATGATGATAGAGATGACGATGAAGGTAGTGATCATCATCAACGTCATTATCATCAAACAAAAGCCACTACTTTTTGGTCATTTTACCATATGTGAGAAGCTATACAGAACTCATCACACGTATTGTATGCTCTAGTGCTCAGAACATCCCTATGAGGTGGCTAGCTGAACTCCACTTGACAAGTAAGAAAACTAAAGCTCATTGAGGTTGAATAACTTGCCTAAAACCACACAGCTGGGAAGTGGCAGAACCAGACATGAGGGGTTTGGCTTCCCTCAAGGGTCAGACTCTGCACCATTCACACTGTGGGGAGCACCGGTGATGTCCTTGAGGTGACAGACCACCACGTTAGTGAAGATTCTCTCCTCACTCCTAAATTTTGAGCCTGCTCCCCACCAGCCCACAAGTTGGGCAGGCAAGAAGGATGTAAGGAATGATTGTCAGGGATACCGTGTTCCTTGGGACTCAGAATTACCAGCATTTATTTCCCAGTTGATTTCCCAAGCCCAGGAATAAACTCTGAAGGCAGAACAATCCCATGCTGGGGCTATTATGATCACCCTTTTCCCTTTTGTAGCTGGGTAGAATTTGAAAGAAATGAGCTGTTGCTCATACCATTTGTAGAATGTTTTACTTTTTAATTTGAAAAATTGGATGCCAAAGTAGCAGCTGTCACTGGGAGACTGTTAAGGAATCATATAAGTGACAAGGTTTTCTAAGAATGCCGTTACACTGAAGAGTTTAATGCGACAGCAGATTCTTGTTTCCCTGGCAAAGGCTTGGAAGCAGGATTTGGGGAGTGGAGATTTTCCAGATATGATCGAGGGAGTTGAACATCTTGGATCACAGTGAAGACACGTTAGTTATGATGCTCCTTAAACCTAGTCCTGAGAAACCAGAAATAAGGAGAAAGTGCAGAGAGCCATTCTTCTGAAGGGCAGAGTTGAGATTTTCTCCAAGATGGACTTGCTCTGGGTTTCTTTAGAAATAAGCTGAGAATTATGCTCAACAACCTCTACATAAATAAAACAGGGGGTTCATTTCCCACCCTTTCTTCCGCCATTTGATAATTAACCATCTGACACTTACATTCTGTTATTTATAACCACATTTTTAGATATCTTTTTTATTAGAAAAAGGAACACATTATTTTTCCTATTCTAAAAATCCCATAGTACAGAAATTAATGAAGTAGAATATCAGAATTCTCGTTAATGTAACTTCTCAGAGATAATCACTTTTAAGAGTTTCCTTTCATGTGTATCATTTGAGACTTTTTCTTTGCATGTACTCATTTTCATGCAAACTGATTTGGTGTAAATATTATTTGAAAATTTTATTTTAAAAAAGAAACAATTGTAATATCCTCCCACATCAGCTTTTATGGATCTACCACATTATTTGGCCTCATAGCCATACCATAATTTATTAAGTCAAGCACTTATTGTTGGATATTTAGATTGCTCTAGTTTTTCACTGATACAGTGTACAATTAACAGAGTTTTTATAACTTCATTAGTAAAATAAGTTCTTGAGACATAAAGGTAGAAAAGTCTTCGATTTTTAGAAATTTTGCCAAACTCCTCTCCAGAAAGCAGTTTAGATGTTCACCAGGAGGATATGGTTCTTTGCATTCTCACCAACAATGGAATCCTATAAAAGTACGTATTTAATTATTAGTGAAGATAAACACATTTTTATATAATTATTAGGCATTTAATTTCTTGGCAAAAATTTTTGAAGAGCCGTACACTCACCTTTCTTTATATCTGATATCTCCCTAACATGTGTACCTGATCCCACCCCTGACCCCTTTTGCCCCATGAAATCAGCGTGCCTCACTGCACATTGATGAGGTTTGCTAATCCATGCAACACTCACTATGGCCCAGGCATGGTGCTGGACAATGATGGAAATTTAAAAATGAAAAGAGAAGAGATTCTTTTTCTGTGGAGCTTAGGCTTTTAAAAGGGTACTTGACATGGATGAAATCAAGACACAGATTACATGGCTTGTCAGCACCCTAGCAAGTCCCTGATTTTACAGGAATCTGCACTAACGTCCCTGAAATCCTTCCCCAATATCACTGTCACACAGAGTCACAGTGCAGATAGTTAGAATTAAGGCCCTATTAATCTTTACTAGTGACAATGGGGTCCCAAACAAATTGCCTAAATTGACAAATTAATATTTGCACAGTGTGATTGAGTTTTTTTTAATAATCCGTATATCAAGTTAATTTATGGCATTGTGCTCATCTTAACCAACCCTCATTAAATGTTGGCATTGAAAACAGTCTGCCCAAAAGTGATTGCAAAGAGAACTCGTTTGCCAAGCCCTGGTCCCTCACAGATACAAAAATACCATAAAAGATTTTGTCTTCAGGGTTAATTTTTAAGAATTTAGTCTTATTTATCTGTGTGTTTAGTTTGTTGCTTGTCAAAATGAGAAAGGACTGGTTTCTCTGATCTTTTTACCAGTCATCATAAGCGATTATTAAGAGAGAGTGAATGCTGTCAGTTGTACCCCATTAAATATGATTTTTTGTTACTTAAGTCATCGTTTTAGACTGACTTTAACTTTACCATTTTGAAACCTGAAATTACTACTCTGATTACAATGGTCTTCAGAAATGGAATTTAGTCTCTCTGAAGAGTGAGTATTCTCTGAAAAAAAAAAGAAGTTGAAATTTTAGCATTTCCTTTATGCAGATTTTAAAAAGTAAAGCATAAATACTCCATATTGGAACAAACAGTGCCATAGAAGAAAATGAATGTAAATGCCTTATGTTGCACAAGACTAAATGAAAATGCAATGTGAATTACTTTCTAGCTCAGGCTCATCACTAGTACCCAGATGATTGTATTTCTATAGTTTTAAAAAATCACTTCAATTTTCAACCAAATACTACTAGTCAAATAAACAGTGTGTCTCTATCACTTTTTACAGTGCTTTTTGGAAGAGATACAGACAATATGAGGAAAACAGTAAAGCATACTCAGCTCATCTTTCAGAATCTCACTGTATGTCACCAGGAGTCCTCAGAGACTTGTTGAACTTTTGAACTTGTCCATTTACTCATCTGCTCAATCAGTGTAAGCCAGACATGAATGAATATGATGAGTATAGAGTGCTTGTCTTCTGCTGCAGATCCAGCCCAGACTAACCCATGTTTGGGTCCTAGGGGCCCCACCCATCCCAGCTAAATGGATGAGGGGTAGGCACCAACTGATTAGTTGACCAACCATCTATAAAGAGTTGCTGCAACAAAGAGAGACTCATTCATTCATTTAGCACATCTTAAAATTTTAACTTTTATTTTATATTGGAGTATGGTTGATTTGCAATATCGTGTTAGTTTCAGGTCTATAGCAAAGTAATTCATATACATATATCCATTCTTTTTCAGATTCTTTTCCCTATAGGCTATTATAGAATATTAAATAGAGTTCCCTATTACAATAGGTCTTTGTTAATTATCTCTTTTACATATAGTAGTGTATATATGTTAATCTCAAAGTCCTAATTTAGCCTATAAGTTTGTTTTCCAAGTCTGTTTCTTTTTTATAAATAAGTTCATTTGTATCATTTTTTTTTTTAGATTCTACAGGTAAGTGGTATCATATGATATTTGTCAACTTTCTCTATCTCACTCACTTAACTTGAAATGTAATCTCTAGGTCCATCCAGGTGCTGCAAATGGTATTGTTTCATTATTTTATATGGCTGAGTAATATTCCATTGTAAATGCATATGCACCATCTTCTTTATCCATTCCTCTGTTGATGGACATTTAGGTTGCTTCCATGTCTTAGCTGTTGTAAAAACTGCTGCAGCGAACATTGGATTGCCTGTATCTTTTCAAATTATGGTTTTCTCTAGATATGTAGCACATGTTTGAATGCCTACACTGTGCCAGGAACTATTCTTGGTGCTGGAGAGCAAGTTACATTGGGTCCTTCTTTTCCTGGAGCTTAACATCGTAGTGAGGGCAAGGACTAGAGAAAAGAAAGATGCAAACAAGCAAAAGACCAAGATCATGTAGGACAAGCACAGTGACAAAAATGAAACAGAGTGATACAGTGGATAATAACTGGGAATGGAGTTGGCAAGGTCTCTCTTGTGAGGGGACATTTAAGCTGAGATGTGAGTGACAAGAAGGGTAGACCCTGGGAAGATCTAGGTGAAGAAGGAACAGCAAGTACAAAGGCAGGAGGGAACCTGGTGCAGTAGAGGAACAGGTAGAAGCATAGTGCAGGCGGAACCCAGTGGATAAAGAGGAGGGTGGGGTACAGTGAGGCATGCAGGGGCCAGTAAGAAATAGGGCCTCATGGGCCATGTAAGACACTTGAATTTTATTCTGGATGTAGTGGAAATCCTTTGCTTAAGACTAAAGAAGTGACATGATGTGATTTATTTATTTTAAGAATTATTTTAGCTGCTGTGTGCAAAATATATTTTTCATTTAACATATGCAAGAGATGATAGTGGCTTCAATAGGGTTTTAGTGATTAAGAGGGAGAAAACTGGAAAGATTTGGGATATATTTTAAGAGATGGTACATAGAACTAGCTTTGAGAAATAATATGTGGGGAGAAGGCAAGGCAAAGAAGGAATCAAGGCATAGGGTCCAAAAATGGGGAGGATGGTACTGGGAGATGGTGGTACATGGTTCAGTTGTTCCATTTTGGACATGTAAAGTTGAGATACTTATTAGGTGCAATAGTTGTTGTTTTAAAACAAATGAACACCAGTCAGAATGGCTGCAATCCAAAAGTCTACAAATAATAAATGCTGGAGAGGATGTGGAGAAAAGGGAACCCTCTTACACTGTTGGTGGGAATGCAAACTAGTACAGCCACTATGGAGAACAGTGTGGAGATTCCTTAAAAAACTGGAAATAGAACTGCCTTATGATCCAGCAATCCCACTGCTGGGCATACACACTGAGGAAACCAGAAGGGAAAGAGACACGTGTACCCCAATGTTCATCGCAGCACTGTTTATAATAGCCAGGACATGGAAGCAACCTAGATGTCCATCTGCAGATGCATGGATAAGAAAGCTGTGGTACATATACACAATGGAGTATTACTCAGCCATTAAAAAGAATACATTTGAATCAGTTCTAATGAGGTGGATGAAACTGGAGCCTATTATACAGAGTGAAGTAAGCCAGAAGGAAAAACACCAATACAGTATACTAACGCATATATATGGAATTTAGAAAGATGGTAATGATAACCCTGTATACGAGACAGCAAAAGAGACACTGATGTATAGAACAGGCTTATGGACTCTGTGGGAGAGGGAGAGGGTGGGAAGATTTGGGAGAATGGTATTGAAGCATGTGAAATGTCATGTGTGAAATGAGATGGCCAGTCCAGGTTCAATGCACGATGCTGGATGCTTGGGGCTGGTGCACTGGGACGACCCAGAGGGATGGTATGGGGAGGGAGGAGGGAGGAGGGTTCAGGATGGGGAACACATGAGAAATAAAGGAATAAAAAAATAATAATAAAACAAATGAATGGCATGTTATAGAAAGCTATGGTAGACCAATCAGATTCCCTATTTGCAGTAATTGCAATGAGAAACTGGAGAGAGGAAGGGAGTGACAGATGAGTCAAAGCCAGAGAGGCCATGGAGAGCTCTCTCTGAGCCAAAACTCTAAGGAAGCAGAAAGTGAATCAAAAAAGGAAGCCAGTTGCAGGAAGGTAAGTATCCTATCAAAAGAGTTAAATACATCTTGAGGTGTCATCAGGGTGCCTTACCCCAGAGGGAGATGTGAGTTGAGGGGCCATATGTTCAGTTCAGTTCAGTTCAGTCACTCAGTCCTGTCTGACTCTTTGCAAACCCAGGGACTGCAGCACGCCAGGCTTCTCTGTACATCACCAACTCCCAGAGTTGACTCAAACTCATGTCCCTTGAGTTGGTGATGCCATCCAGCCATCTCATCCTCTGTCATCCCCTTCTCCTTCTGCCTTCAATCTTTCCCAGCATCAGGGTCTTTTCAAATGAGTCACTTTTTCGCATCAGGTGGCCAAAGTATTGGAGTTTCAGCTTCAACATCAGTCCTTCCAATGAATATTCAGGACTGATCTCCTTTAGGATGGACTGGCTGGATCCCCTTGAAGATCAAGGGACTCTCAAAAGTCTTCTCCAACACGACAGTTCAAAAAAATCAATTTTTGGCACTCAGCTTTCTTTGTAGTCCATCTCTCACATACATGACCACTGGAAAAACCATCACCTTGACTAGACGGACCTTGGTTGGCAAAGTAATTGTCTCTGCTTTTTAATATGCTGTCTAGGTTGGTCATAACTTTCCTTCCAAGGAGTAAGCGTCTTTTGATTTCATGGCTACAGTTATCATCTGCAGTGATTTTGGAGCCCAAAAACATAAAGTCTGCCACTGTTTCCACTGTTTCCCCATCTATTTGCCACAAAGTGATGGGACTAAGATGCCATGATCTTAGTTTTCTGAATGTTGAGCTTTAAGCCAACTTTTTCACTTTCCTCTTTCACTTTCATCAAGAGGCTCTTTAGTTCTTCTTCACTTTCTGCCATAAGGGTGGTGTCATTTGCATATTTGAGCTTATTGATATTTCTCCCAGCAATCTTGATTCCATCTTCTGCTTTATCCAGCCCAGCATTTCACATGATGTACTCTGCATATACAGTCTTGACATACTCTTTCCTGATTTGGAACCAGTCTGTATGTACCTTCCCCAAAATATGCTGTTTTCTTGATATAATTCAGGTGGATTGCTGTTTCTTTCCAATAAACTAACCTCATTGAAATGAATAACTCAACATACTGAGGACCACAAAGATAAGTCAGATAAAGTCAGTCTCCTCAATGAGTTCACAGCCCAGTAAAGAAGAATGTAATATAAAGAATTGTTATATAAAGTCCAAATGGAATGCAAAGAGTGTTAAAATGTTATTCATCTGATATTTAGTATTACATGTTTCTTACAAGCAAGCAAAAAATTCAGTACAAGTTGTCTATGGAATCTGCATCAAGTAATAGAAACTGTAAATAATGATTTATATTAGGAAATTTATGGCATTGTATAAAGTGGAAGTTTCTTATATTTTGATAATGGGTTTTCCCAAATGTACATCCCACCTGGGACTATTATTTACATAATGTTTTCATGTAATTAAACTCACTTTTGTAGCTGAAATACATACTGTCGCATCATCCTAAGCTACTATGCAGTTCTGGGTGAATCAGTGTCTTTCCTTCAGCAGTAAAATGAGTGTATACCTTCCCTGCCCATCTTACAAAGTGATTATATGGATCATATAAGCCAGAGTATGTTGCAATGCTTTGTGAAACACAAGTACCTAACAAATTGCAGTGCTTATTAAGAATGTAGTTGTGGACTATAATGATTATACCTATGGGTGTCACTTGGGCAGTGGTGGCATTTAAAAACCAAAAAGTATCTTTTCTCCTCTAAGCTGTGCTCCAGAATCTTCCAACCCTTTATATCTGTTTTCACTTATTATCAGAACCACACAATTTGGACTGTGCTCAAAATAATTTCCAATTATTTCCAACAAGCAGGCCTTGTCTTCCCAAGTGTATAAGGGAACCCCAGAGAGGGCACCTTCTTTTATCAGATGAGTTCATTGTAAACAGACTATACATCATAGTATATAGCATGGCATAAACAAGGATTTAGTGCCACTTCTTGGCTACAGTCTTTGAAGCTCTGAGTCTATTTCCTGACTTGTAAAATGGAAATAATGATACCTGTTTTGTAAAGGTTTTGTGAATTTTAATGACATAATGACAGTTAATTGCTTAATATAGTGCCTGAGCCATAACAAGCTCTAAGTGAATAATCAGTCACTATTATTTTTACTGCATGAAAGATGAGAATTGCTATTCACATTGGTGACACCTGTATTAGGAGTCTATGGTTCCAAGTATCATAGTACCTACCTTGTAGGATTATTGTGAGAAATAAATCAAGAGTTCTCACATATAAACAATGTGTGGCACATATAAGCTCCTTAATAAATGTGAGCCTTTGCTGTCCTCATCAGCTTCTGTTATCTCAGTGTTTATTCCAGTACATCTTATTTTGGATAAAACGGAGTATGATGGCAGGATTCTTAGTTGTAGAAAATTCAGTGTTAAATCAAATTGATTGTCAATGTTGTCATCTCTATTCCTTAGTTCAAAAAATACTATAGGAGTTTAACATAGCCTTAGAAAATAATAGGTTTTCAAAAGATACTATGTGATAAACAGGAAAGATGAGCATCATTTCATTGATTTGAAAACCTGAAACTTTTTATTAATAAACTTTTAGATGTGCTATTATACAGTAACTGCTTGTGGCCACAAACCCTTGAAATGTGGCTAGTCTGAATGGAGATATGCTGTAAAGTATGAAATGCATACTAGATTTCAAAGGCTTAATGTGATAAAATGGTTAAAATTTCATTAGTAATATTTTATATTGATTAGACATTGACATTGTAATATTTGGGGTATATTGGTTTAAATAGACTATTTTAATTAACTTTACTTGTCTCATTTTACTTTATAAGGAGGCTATTAGAAAATTTAAAATTAAGCCTGTGGCTCCCATTGTTGTTTGCATTATATTTCTGTTGGACAGCACTAATCTAAGCCACTTCATAGTTCAAATGTTGACAGAATATCATGGCTCATCTTACAGTAGCAATGTTTTTTCAGAATTTCAATGTAAATTATTTTTTTAGTATTAATTTTTGTACTAATAGTCTTTACTATTACTATTTACTATTAGTACTATTATTTACTAATAGTTTTGTACTAATAGTTTTTATCTGTAGAAGTCACTTTCTAAACATTGTTTTGTAGCAGGCCGTGATTTTAAGTGGGTAGATCATCTAGTTCTGTTACTTGCTTAGATCTTATTCTAGAGTATTTAAAATATATTATTTTGTGACATCCCCTGGAGGAGAGCCTGGCTATCCACTCATTATTCTTGCCTGGAGAATCCCGGGGCCGGAGGAACCTGGCAGGCTACAGTAGGGTTGCAAAGAGTCAGACACAAATGAAGCAACTTAGCACACACACATTTTGTGACGTAAAATTCAAAACAGTCGTTTCCACTGAATGAAAGATCTGAAAAAGTGAGACTTTACCTTAAAACTAACAAAATAACAAACACAAAAGTGACTACTGTTATAATTATATAAATAATCCTGAAGGGGTTTCCGTGGCTGAAATTAGGTGATGAGTCTGAAAACGGTGGATTGTTCAGATATCGGTAGTATTTTGATTAATTTATAATAGGAAAATATTGCTTTCAGTAGTTCCATTATGGGCTTCCCAGGTGGCTCAGTGGTAAAGAACTCCCCGGGGAAGCAGGAGATGCAGATTCGATCCTTGGGTTGGGAAGATCCCCTGGAGAAGGAAATGGCAACCCACTCCAGTATTCTTCCTGGGAAATCCCATGAACAGAGGAGCCTGGTGGGCTACAGTCCATAGAGTCACAAAAGAGTTGGATGCGACTTAGCAACTAAACAAGTCCCATTATGCCCAGCAACACTGTAGATTATAAACAATTACCATGTCCTACATAATATACCATATTAATTTGTAAATACAGTGGGTTTTTACTGAAAATAATCTTGTATAACATGCAGATCCCAAAGTTCTATCAAGTATACAGTACACATATGACAGGGAGACCTTTTAATGAGTTAATTTAGTTCACTTTTAAAGTGAAAACATTTTATAAAGTAATATGTTGATAACATTTAAAATCTCATATGAATCTACCAACTGTAGGTCTGGGTATTCAAGCTGTAGGAAGGGTTCTAAAATGAAAAGCCCTTGTCAGTGAAGGGCAGAGAGAAGCTGTTTTGCTTTATGGAGATCTTCTTAACAACATTCTAGAAACTTTCTGAAGCATCCAAAATAATGTTCTGAAAAGAGGGTTAGCTTAGAATTCACACTTCACAAAATAATGGGATAGCGCAGTTTCTGTAATCCAGTCCACTGCACCTGCTTCCTTTGTTCTACAGGATTTTAATAACCTATGCATCTCCAAACTTACGAATGATTTGTTTTCCCAAAGTTTCTCTCCAATCAGTCATCCTCTTGCAATATAGAGACTGTTGAGTTCCAATTCTAGTTCACTAAAGCCACATGTATAGCTAACATGATACACATTTACATTGGCCATAGCAGATGCAAAATAATTAATTAAAAGAGATTGATATAGAACTAAAGAACATCTTTAAAAGGTGTCTTGAAGATCCATGCATGAAGAGAAGCAGTTTTTAATTAGCAAGTGAAAAATGAATAGGAGAGACTTCCATGGACATCCTGAAAACTGCATAGGCAACGTTCAGGGACCATAGACTTTACTGCAGAGGTTCTGGAATCATCAAATAGTATTTCTACTTGTTGTCTGTTCACTGACGGGAGTACATCCCCCTCCTGACTCTTCCACTCAGCCATGGTGAGCTGCTCTCGTCGTGTAGGTAGAGAGAAGGTTGTGGGGGAAAGGACAGAAAAAGAGTGGGATAGCATAGAGAGATTTCTATGGTTGAGATGGTTGAGAAAGAGATGAAAGCTGAAAAGGGGGCATATTTAAAGAGATGGAATGTGAGTGAAAGATAGTAACTGAACTGGGGAAGAACTTGGAAGAGAGAATGTGGGCTTCACTTTGTGCTCAGTGATAACAGCTTATTTTCTGAGCTCCGGCACTCTTCCAGGACTGTGCCATGTGCTTGACACACATGCAGTTGTCACAACTAAAGGCACTGTGAGTCCCATTTATAGATGAGGAAACCAAGGCTCAGAGTCTTAGATGTTACATGGAACTCTATGAAATCGCCAGTATTTTGCTTACTGCTGTTGCCGCCAAGTCACTTCAGTCGTGTCCAACTCTGTGCGACTTCATAGATGGCAGCCCACCAGGCTCCCCCATCCCTGGGATTCTCCAGGCAAGAGTACTGGAGTGGGGTGCCATTGACTTCTCCGTATTTTGTTTGGCATATGGCAATTTCATATGGTTCAACCTAATACCTTTCCCAGGGACGCAGAATTAGTAAATTGGAATGAGGTTGCAAATGCAGCTCCACCTGTCCCCCAAGCACTTCATCTTTCCCCCACTTTCCACACAACAACATTGAAGGGAAGAGAAAACACGTTATGGGGGATCTTACTTCAGACAGGACCCTCTTCTCATCATGAGGGTGCTGACACCATGGGGGAGGGATGACTGGAGTTTCTCACAGCAAGGTTGAGGGTTAGGTATAGAGCAGAACCAGTCTTCTGAACGCACAGATTATTTGTATGTCTGCTATTTGTAGCTTGAAAGTTGTCAATGTTAAATAGTTTGTATCTGTAGAAAAAAGTTAATCCACAGAGTGAAGGCCATTTTTACAAAAGCTTATATTATAACACATTTTAGATACTGGACAGACATTGTAATCTCCCCCTCAGCATACAAAAGCATGGTTTTATCAGTTCTCAATAGCTTGCATCTTATGCAAATTACTACATTCCAATTGGCTGTACCTTTCAGTGAATAGCATTCCAGCAGCTAGAGGAGTTCAATCGATGATAGTAATATCTTGTGAGGGACTTTCTTTGTAGACCTTTCTATTGATTTTTATATTTTCACTTCCCCGAAGATTTCATCCCTGAGTCGAAATCTCTACCTGTCAATAAATGCACCTCCATCTGTTGTTCTGGGCTTAACTTGTCATTCTTTCTGGATATTAACCCAGCACAGAGATTATTCGTGTGCGCAGTGTTTCCTCAGACTTAGGATCTAGACCTTCCTCCCTTTCTTCCTTCTCTCCTTTCCTGCCTTCCCCCTTCCCTCTGTGTTTTTCCTTCTTCCTGATTGACCCTTGTAGAGCAAATCCGTGGAGGCATTGATGACTGGACATGGGTCCGGTACCCTGAGGAGGCAGTGGGATAGGCTGGAGGTGACTGATGAGGGGCACCTGCTTCTTTCCAAGTTTGCAGTTCCTGCTTCTCAACAGTGAGCCACCAAAGCAAGCATTTGCCAGTGGAATGCTACAGAAGGTCCCACATGTTTTTTTCTGAAATATTTTGAGAAAACCTTATTTGTCTCAGTAGGTGGATAAGTTTGGCCAGTGATCCCCAAAGGGATTTTTGAGAAATGTTAGTCCTATGAAATGCTCTTCAAAGGAGGAGTCACACTGTCTCCAAGAGATATCTGCCCTTCATGTTCATTGCCCCATTACTCATAATAGCCAAGACATGGCAACATCAACGAATGAATGTATAAAGAAACAAATCATATATATATAATATTCATATATATATTATATATACACATATATGATGTAATCGTATATAGATAATATTCATGTATATGTATACTTATATATCACATTTTATGTAGTATGTGTACATGTGTATTTACGTGTGTGTGTGCTTACTTGCTCAGTCATGTCCGACTCTTTGCAACCCCATGCACTGTGGCCCACTGGGCTCCTCTGTCCATGGGATTCTCCAGGCAAGAATACTGGGGTGGGTTGCCATTTCCTTCTCCAGGGGATCTTCCTGACCCAGGGATCAAAAACCAGTGTCTCTTGCACCTCCTACACTGGCAGGCAGACTCTTCATATTTATTTATACATGCAAATATTATTCATCATTTCTGACTCTGTGCCACCCTATGACTGTAGCCCACCAGGCTCTTCTGTCCATGAGATTCTTCAGGTAGGAATACTGGAGTGGTTTGCCATGCCCTCCTCTAGGGATAAAAAGAAAGAAGTGTTGCCATTTGTAACAATATAAGTGGCCCTTGAGGGCATTATGCTAAGGAAAATAAGTCAGACAGTGAAAGAAAGATATTATATGATCTCACTGAAGTATGGAATCTAAAAAAGCCAAATTCAGAAACAGAGTTAGGAGGATGGTTGCCTGGCGATGGGATACCAGTCAAAGAGTACAAACTTCCAGTTGTAACATCAGTAAGTTCTGGGGAATCTAACGCAGATCATGGTAACTATAGTCAACAGTACTGGTAATTATTTTGAAATTTATGCTTGCATCAAATCATCTCATTGTACACCTTAAATTTACATGATGTTTTATATAAATTATTATATCTCAATAAATCTAGAAAAATAAATAAATAATAATGGAAGACTAGGTTGGTCATAACTTTCCTTCCAAGGAGTAAGCGTCTTTTAATTTCATGGCTGTAATCACCATCTGCAGTGATTTTGGAGCCCCCAAAAATAAAGTCTGACACTGTTTCCACTGTTTCCCCATCTATTTCCCATGAAGTGATGGGACCAGATGCCATGATCTTAGTTTTCTGAATGTTGAGCTTAACAGGGTTTGGGTGAACTCCGGGAGTTGGTGATGGACAGGGAGGCCAGGCATACTGCAATTCATGGGGTCGCAAAGAGTCGGACACGACTGAGCGACTGAACTGAACTGAACTGAATGGAAGACTGGGAGGAAAATAATTCAAATGCTTTTAAGAGCACCACTTACTGGCCCCCTCACAGTGTACATTGGAATAGTGAAGGCTCTGAAAAGTCCTGCAAAAGAGAAGCCTGTTAACCAGGCTTCTGTTAACTCTGCTAACCCAACATTTCCCTAACTCATTTGATCATAGAAACTTGTCTTTAAATTCAACATCTAGTAACATTGCATAACTAGCCTTATACAAAACACACTTTGGAAATGTTGAGTTAGACATTAGTGAAGTTTTATTCCAAATGCAAAAGAGCTGTATCTCTTAAAAAGGATCATTTAAAAACAAAAGTTAAAAGTTCCCATGTTGCCTCAGGCCCATAATCTTCCCAGTTTATGAATCTGTCTTTGATGATGGTGGAAATTATGTTTTGTGGGTTCAGTTCAGTCGCTCAGTCATGTCCAACTCTTTGCAACTCCACAGACTGCAGCATGCCAGGCCTCCCTGTCCATCGCCAACTCCAGGAGTTTACCCAAACTCATGTCCACTGAGGTGGTGACGCTATCCAACTGTCATATCCCCTGTTGTCCCCTTTTCCTCCTGCCTTCACTCTTTCCCAGCATCAGGGTCTTTTCAAATGAGTCATTTTTTCGCATCAGGTGGCCAAAGTATTGGAGTTTCAGCTTTAGCAGCAGTCCTTCAATGAATATTCAGGACCGATCTCCTTTAGGATGGACTGGTTGGATCTTCTTGCAGTCCAAGGGACTCTCAAGAGTCTTCTCCAACACCACAGTTCAAAAGCATCAATTCTTTGGCACTCAGCTTTCTTTATAGTCCAACTCTCATATCCATACATGACTACTGGAAAAACCATCGCCTTGACTAGACAGACCTTTGTTGGCAAAGTAATGTCTTTGCTTTTTAATAAGCTATGTAGGTTGGTCATAACTTTTCTTCCAAGGTGCAAGCGTCTTTTAATATCATGGCTGCAGTCACCATCTACAGTGATTTTTGAGCCCCAAAAAGTAGTCTGTCACTGTTTCCACTGTTTCCCCATCTATTTGCCATGAAGTGATGGGACTAGATGCCATGATCTTAGTTTTCTGAATGCTGAGTTTTAAGCCAACTTTTTCACTCTCCCCTTTCACTTTCATCAAGAGGCTCTTTAGTTCTTCTTCACTTTCTGCCATAAGGGTGGTGTCATCTGCATATCTGAGGTTATTGATATTTCTCCCAGCAATCTTGATTCCAGTTTGTACTTCATCTAGCCCAGCATTTCTCATGATGCATATAAGTTAAATAAGCAGGGTGACAATATACAGCCTTGACATAGTCCTTTCCCGATTTGGAACCAGTCTGTTGTTCCATGTCCAGTTCTAACTGTTGCTTTTTGACCTGCATACAGATTTTTCAGGAGGCATGTCAGGTGGTCTGGTATTCCTATCTCTTTAAGAATTTTCCACAGTTTATCGTGATCCACACAGTTAAAGGCTTTGGCATAGTCAATAAGTCAGAAATAGATGTTTTTCTGGAACTCTCTTGCTTTTTCTATGATGCAATGGATGTTGGCAATTTGATCTCTGGCTCCTCTGCCTTTTCTAAATCCAGCTTGAACATCTGGAAGTTCACAGTTCATGTACTATTGAAGCCTGACTTGCACAATTTTGAGCATTACTTTACTAGCATGTGAGATGAGTGCAATTATCTGGTAGTTTGATCATTCTTTGGCATTGCCTTTCTTTGGGATTGGAATGAAAACTGACCTTTTCCAGTCCTTTTTTGTGGGTTAACACTTTCGAATATAAGTTGTCCATTTGTTAGTTAATGTGTTATATTGAGTACTAACTCTGCTGGCCTGACTTAGTGACGATGCTGAAAGTGATTGATGAAGATCTAAAGATGACGTGTCTAATGTGACTAAAGTGTCAATCAAATGCAAGTGGAGGGGGAAGACTATCAAGACATCAAGGATGTCTTGTGTGATTTTATCTTGGGTGGCCAAGTTTATAAATTAGAGATGTGTCTTAATCATACTGTATTTTCCTTGATTGTAGATAGCTAGTTCATGAGTGTATGGTCGGACAAAATTTACTAATTAGTGGAGGTCCCAGTCTTATACCCCAGCACTTCATCCATGCAAAAGCACTAGACTTTACCACCTTTGTCCTCCTTTCCCCTACCCTCTGAAGAGAGAAAGTACAGAAACTGAATTGTGACCAATATAGATGAACTTGAGCTCTTCTGAGCAGTCAAACAAATGTCTCCCAGGAAAAAGAACACTCTGGGATTTGTATCAGGAGTTGCTGTTGTAGAACCCACTTAATACTTAAATTATTCACATCAATGATTGTAAGTCTAAGTAAGCTACACTCTGTAATATAAGACAGTTCATGAACACTGGGCTAAGAGAACCTCAGCTGCATAGATAATGAGCCAGTTTCAAGGAGGCTGCAAACTCAAATACCAGCAGTGCCAGGCAAGTACCATCAGTGATGAAGTGGACAGGGTGTGAAGACATCACAGTGCAAAAGAAATGGAGAAATAGCTGCTTCCACTCAGTTCTAAGAAGAACCTCAGAAATAATGGGATCCTCACTGACAGATGCTAAAAACAGGGCAGGGAGGTTCGAGGAGAAACTGAATATGTGCATAATTTTAAATATCTCTCCTAAGAGATTTATAAATTACAAAGGGAAAAATAATAAAGTTTACAGTGGAGAAACCCAGTAGACACCACCTTAACCAAGGTTAACATCGCCAGAAATACGATAGCATGGACCCCGTGTTGAGATCAGAAAATTGCTTCTGTGGCCCTTCTTGATACAAATGCATAGCTTCAGTCTAATCATGAGATAAAAGGAGGCAAACTCAAAATGAGACGTCCTGTGAAATAATTGACTAGTAATTATCAGAAGTGCCACAGTCATAAGACTGGGAAGAACGAGGAGCTGTCATCAGTTGAAGGAGACTAAAGAGGCATAATAACGAAATGCAGTGTGGGATCCTCTGCTCCAGAACAGAAGAAGGATATTAAGAGAAAAATGATTGAAATTTAAATAATCTCTGTAGGTGAGTTAAAAATATGAGATATTAACATTAAGGGAAAGTGAGAAAAGATATACGTGAACTCTCTATGCTTTTTTTTTTTTTTGCAAAATTTCTGTCAGTCTAAAATTAGTTTAAAAGAAATAAGTAGAGCAGAAAAACAAAGAAAAAGAAATGGTGAGATTCAGAAACCCCAACACAGCACTAGCCTGTAGAAATACAGTGGGAGACATGAATATGAGTCAGAGATGTCATTTTAAATTTTCCAGTAGCAAATTAAGGTAAGAAAAGATTGGTGAGATTAATTTTAGCAATTTAACCCACTATGTCAAAAATATTATCATTTCAACATGTAATCAGTATGGAAAATTACTGATCTTTTATATTCTTTCCTTTTCTAAGTCTTCAAGATCCAGTCTCAGTTGAGACTAGCCACTTTGCCAGTTCTCAATTGCCTCATGTGGCTAGCGGCTACCATATTGGACAGCACATTTACCACCATCAAGATACAGTCTGTTTGCATCTTTTACTATATTTCTGCTTCTTTCTATGAGGGTTTTGTTCTTTCCTACTATAGACTCCTCTTCCTTCCCTCACTTTATGAGCATGTATCTGTTCCAGGCATTATTCTATGCACAAAATTAACAAAAATTTCCAATTTTCTGGAGCTTCCATTCTTGAGGAAATGATTGACTTAAACAGTAGCTACAGTATATTAATAAATTATACAGTAATTAGAAAATAGTAAGTGCTATGGAGTAGGAGTGTGGGGGGCACGGAGCTGGGTAAAGGGACTCCAGTATGCTGGGGGTAGAAAAAGCTAAAAGAGGAAGGATCTAAACCAAACCCTGATCACCTATGGCTTCATTCTGGTATTTTCCATTGTTTAGTTTCAACAGACAGTTTTGAATGGAGGGATTAATGGAAAAGTTAAAAAAAAAGTGTTCTACTTTGACTAATTTAGGACTTAATAAGGTCAAATCCAGCTTAGTCATAAAGGGCAACACCTGACTGCTATTTTCTATGTCTGGTTTAAAGAAGTTGATAATGTCCCAAACGGCCAGCTCTCCAACTAAACAGAGCAGAAATATGCAGGAGCTACCCTGTAAGTACTAGGATATCTCAAAAAATAGAGGGTTTTGAAATTATGGGCTTCCCTTATAGCTCAGTTGGTGAAGAATCTGCCTGCAATGCAGGAGACCCTGATTTGATTCCTGGGTCAGGAAGATCCACTGGAGAAGGGAAAGGCTACCCACTCCAGCATTCTGGCCTGGAGAATTCCATGGACTCTATAGTCCGTGGGGATGCAAAGAGTCAGACAAAACTGAGTGACTTTCACTTTTTGAAATTATGCAGCCCACTGCAATTTCTTGACATGAGTCCAGAAAGGTTTGATCAATAGTTTGATTCTTTATTGCCCTGAAATTTGAATACTTATAGCTTGGTGAAGTTAACATATTCAAAAAATTGATTTCTTATCTCTAGAGGATTGTGAATTTTGTTTACTCTCCTTGTGATATAGTAGGAGGTTCACTGTTTTGTTTTGTTTTGTTTGTTTTTAACTTTTGGTCTGTAAGAGTTACTCATTGAAATACCTCCCAATTGCAGTTGGTTCTGTTCTGGGATATGAGAAAAGAGTGGCTGCAAGAAATATGTGTTAGGACACAGAAATCCCTTGCATTCCTATACACTAATAATGAGAAAACAGAAAGAGAAATTAAGGAAACAATTCCATTCACCATTGAAACGGAAAGAATAAAATACTTAGGAATATATCTACCTAAAGAAACTAAAGACCTATATATAGAAAACTATAAAACACTGGTGAAAGAAATCAAAGAGGACACTAATAGATGGAGAAATATACCATGTTCATGGATTGGAAGAATCAATATAGTGAAAATGAGTATACTACCCAAAGCAATTTATAGATTCAACGCAATCCCTATCAAGCTACCAACAGTATTCTTCACAGAGCTAGAACAAATAATTTCACAATTTGTATGGAAATACAAAAAACCTCGAATAGCCAAAGCAATCTTGAGAAAGAAGAATGGAACTGGAGGAATCAACCTACCTGACTACAGGCTCTACTACAAAGCCACAGTTATCAAGACAGTATGGTACTGGCACAAAGACAGAAATATTGATCAATGGAATAAAATAGAAAGCCCAGAGATAAATCCACGCACATATGGACACCTTATCTTCGACAAAGGAGGCAAGAATATACAATGGATTAAAGACAATCTCTTTAACAAGTGGTGCTGGGAAATCTGGTCAACCACTTGTAAAAGAATGAAACTGGACCACTTTCTAACACCATACACAAAAATAAACTCAAAATGGATTAAAGATCTAAACGTAAGACCAGAAACTATAAAACTCCTAGAGGAGAACATAGGCAAAACACTCTCCGACATACATCACAGCAGGATCCTCTATGACCCACCTCCCAGAATATTGGAAATAAAAGCAAAAATAAACAAATGGGACCTAATTAAACTTAAAAGCTTCTGCACATCAAAGGAAACTATTAGCAAGGTGAAAAGACAGCCTTCAGAATGGGAGAAAATAATAGCAAATGAAGCAACCGACAAACAACTAATCTCAAAAATATACAAGCAACTCCTACAGCTCAACTCCAGAAAAATAAACGACCCAATCAAAAAATGGGCCAAAGAACTAAATAGACATTTCTCCAAAAAAGACATACAGAGGGCTAACAAACACATGAAAAGATGCTCAACATCACTCATTATCAGAGAAATGCAAATCAAAACCACAATGAGGTACCATTTCACACCAGTCAGAATGGCTGCGATCCAAAAGTCTACAAATAATAAATGCTGGAGAGGGTGTGGAGAAAAGGGAACCCTCTTACACTGTTGGTGGGAATGCAAACTAGTACAGCCACTATGGAGAACAGTGTGGAGATTCCTTAAAAAACTGGAAATAGAACTGCCTTATGATCCAGCAACCCCACTGCTGGGTATACACACTGAGGAAACCAGAAGGGAAAGAGACACGTGTACCCCAATGTTCATCGCAGCACTGTTTATAATAGCCAAGACATGGAAGCAACCTAGATGTCCATCAGCAGATGAATGGATAAGAAAGCTGTGGTACATATACACAATGGAGTATTACTCAGCCATTAAAAAGAATACATTTGAATCAGTTCTAATGAGGTGGATGAGACTGGAGCCTATTATACAGAGTGAAGTAAGCCAGAAGGAAAAACATAAATACAGTATACTAACGCATATATATGGAATTTAGAAAGATGGTAACAATAACCCGGTGTACGAGACAGCAAAAGAGACACTGATGTATAGAACAGTCTTATGGACTCTGTGGGAGAGGGAGAGGGTGGGAAGATTTGGGAGAATGGCAATGAAACATGTAAAATATCATGTAGGAAACGAGTTGCCAGTCCAGGTTCGATGCATGATGCTGGATGCTTGGGGCTGGTGCACTGGGACGGCCCAGAGGGATGGTATGGGGAGGGAGGAGGGAGGAGGGTTCGGGATGGGGAACACATGTATACCTGTGGTGGATTCATTTTGATATTTGGCAAAACTAATACAATTATGTAAAGTTTAAAAATAAAATAAAATTAGAGAAAAAAAAAAAAAGAAATATGTGTTAGGAATCCTGCAACCTTTGCTTTTCCAAGTCTGAGATACCTAAAGAAGTAAAAAGGCAGGAGTTGCAACAGAAAGAAAAAGACTGTATTGTGTGTATGTTTGTCCTGTGTCTTATTATGTGAGGAGCTTGTTGGAATATAGAATTTTGGGCCTAACCCCAAATCTCTAGATTCCAGGTCTTTGGAAGATGGAGCCTGAGAATCTGGGTGGTTCATAAGGTTCCTGAGTAGTCCTGGTGTCAGAAAGGTCCAGATTTTAATGCCAGTGACTCTGCTCATTGGCTGGGATTTTCAGAGGGTCTGTTCTAAGGAAAGGATACTGAAATGCCTCCTGCATGTTGGGTTCTCAGTCCATCAGGCTGTGTAACAAGAAGACCAGGGGATTTGGATCCAGCATACTAACCCCTACTGTGCTGGGTCCAGCAGGAAAATTCTTCAGAGCTCTTAATTGTGATATTTTAACAAACGATTTTCTTCCTGTTGTTTAATGCAACTGGCGTCAAGGCTGCTTTTATCGCTTTGTTTTGCTAAGGGGAATGCAGGCATTTGTTTCTGCTTCTTTTCTTTTCACTTGGTGTACTATATTACACGTATTTATAGTCTGAGGAGGCAAGAAAGAGAACTAGTGCAGACTTGTGCTTTCAAGGCCTGCCATGTGGACCTGGGCAGAGACATGTCAGGCCTCCAAATACGAGCCAGCAGGTTCTTTGTTTGCAAGTGGTTCCCATCTAAATAGCTCTTCTTAAAGGACAAAGCATGTTATCAAGGCCTAAGAAGTAATTATGAGCTCTTGAATGGACTCAGGTACTGTTTAAAAGCACCAAATGAAAGAGAAACTTAGAAGGTTTGTGCTCTTTAACTGGACCTTGGAGCCCTGGATAAACTTACTTTTTATGTTACAGCCTCTTGTTTTTACTTCATTTTTAAAATTACAGAAGTAATAGCTGCCCATTGTACAATATTCAAATAATATAGATATACTAAGGAAAAAATGAGAGCTATCACACAGCAGTCAATCCAGTTCTATCCTGTGCTGTTCTTTCAAGACTTTGCTAGACATATGCAAATATCTGAGATCTTTAGATTGCAAATGAGACCAGCCCAATTCAAAAAAAGAAAAAAGGAGGAATCTCTTGGCTTATATAATCATACTTACCTGAGTTGTGCTAGCTTCAGGAATGGCTGGACCCAGGGTCTCCAGCAGGGTAATCTTTGTTTCTCTCATCTCTTGCTCAGCTTGTCCTCTTTCTGTGTGCCTGTCCCCTCAGTTGGCTTTCCCCATGTGTTGGGAAGGATAGCTATCTGCAGACCTGGATTTGCTCCAAATTCAAGACAAAATACTGTCCTATCTCCCTTCAAAAATGTGTAAATCCTAATCCTCAGAACCTGTCACTATGTTGTCTGACATAGCAAAGGAGAATTAAAATTGCAGATGGTATTAAAGTTGTTCATCAGCTGACCTATTGGCTTCCCTGGTCACTCGGAGTGTAAAGAGTCTGCCTGCAATGAGGGAGACCCGGGTTTGATCCCTGAGTCGGGAAGATCCCCTGGAGAAGGAAATGGCAACCCACTCCAGTATTCTTGCCTGGAGAATCCCATAGACAGAGGAGCCTTATAGACCACAGTCCACAGGGTCACAAAGAGTCAGATACGACTGAGCAACTTCACTCACTCACTCATCAGCTGAACTTAAAATAGGAATATTATCCTGCATTATTAAGGTGGACCCAAAGTAATCACAAGCGTCCTTAAAAATGAAAGAAGGGTTAAGAAGAGTTAGAGTCAGAGGAGATGTGACCAAGAACGTGAGATCAGACAGAGAAAAAAATGTGAGAAACCTCACCCAAACATCTATTGCTAGATTTGAAAATGGAAAAATGGGACCATGAACCAAACAAGTGTATGCCTCTGGAAGCTGGAAAAGGCAAGGACATGGATCACCCTCATCCACCCCAGAATCTCCAGAAGGGAACACAGCCATATTGATACGATGAGACTTTTGTCATATTTCTGATCTACGTAATGATAAGATAATAAATCTGTGTTCTTTTAAGCCACCAAGTATTTGGTGATCGGTTCTAGTAGCCATAAAAACCTAATATAGGGCCCCAAAGTCAAGATTTTGTTTCTCCTTAAAATCCAAATAGTTAAAAATCCATGGAAGACTTCTGACTAGCCTAGCTTGGTTTTCAGGCAACCTCCATCCCTGTCACAATGGTCAGCAGAACAGGATACAGTGATTGTCTAGATCTGATTATTCTTTATGGCAGGGAAAAGGGATCGACACTGGCAGCCCAGAAAAGAGATCAACTCAGAACTGCATAACTGGCGTGGGAACAGAGAAATTCCCCGAAAGAAAGCTTGTGTGGGTTTGTTGTTTATAGCTTGTTCTTCAGAGTGGATTTGTGAGATGTATTTTGTTCTATAATTTTCTTAATTCTCTTTACAGCATATTTTGGAGATATTTCTGTTTCAATTTACTTAAATCCTACTTTGTTGTCTTTAGTAGCTGCCTGTTATTCCATTGGATAGACAAGTCAAACTGATTTAACCTGGTTTCCTGTTGATGGACATTTAAGATGTTTCTAATCTTTTCTTCCAAAGACTGATAGAACAAGGATAGGTGTAGAGGGTAGAATAGTGCCTCCCCACCAAAAAAAAAGATGTGCAAGCCTGAATCCTCAGTATTTGTGAATGTGAGCCCATTTGGAAGTAGAGTCTTTGCAGATGTAATCAAGCATCTTGAGATGAGATCATTCTAGATTTAGAGTGGGCCCTAAATCCTGTGATGAGTGTCCTTATTAAGTACAGAAAAGGAGAACACACAGAGACTATGGAGAAGGACATGTGAAGACAGACGCAGAAATTGGAATGATGCCTCTACAAGCCAAGCGATGCTAAGAATTGCCAGCAGCCACCAGAAGCTGGAGGAGAGGCAGCACTCTCTCACAGAGCTTCTAGAAGGAACCAGTCCTGCTGACACCTGACTTCTGATTTCTGACCCTCCAAATTGTGACAGAATGAATTTCTGTGGTTTTAACCCACCCAGTTAGTGGTAATTTGTTATGGCAGCCTTAGGAAACTAAAACACAGGTTGTGAATGCAACTGGTTCTCCCGCTCTCCTTTGTTTGGCTTGTGGGCAGCTGTCAATCACCTGGGAAGACAGGAATGATAGGTCAGATCCCAAAAGCCATAAAGCACACAGGGATTATTTCTATGTCTATTTCTTGTGAATGTGCTTTGTGATCTTTATCTTCCAATGCCATTTTGTTTAAATTATGGAATTAGTTTACACTTCAGAGTCAGCTTCCAATGAATGTATTGAAGAGAGACAGACCCAGTGTGAAAGGAGTAGCAAAGAAAAGTAAAGGGCTTAGGCAGAATCTTCTCAGGTGATCTATAGCATCATAGATTTTAGTGGTTTTGCATAAAGGGAATTAGTAAATGGAAGGGAAGGGAGAGAAAGAGGGAGGAGAAAAAGATAGATAAAGTAGACCCCGTAATGAGGACTAGTTGAGACCTTTGAATGCCCCGCTTGTGCTAAAGTTAAGCCCTTTATATTTATTTCACAAACATGGCTAAAAATGCTCATAATGTGCTTGGTGTCCAGTCCAGTGACACAAGCTGGCCATGCCTCCACTCTCACTACCCCCACTATTTCTCAGATTTTGAAATGTAATGAGCAATATCCCAGGCAAAGAGCTAGGAATCTGATTCTTTTTGATCAGTAAAGCTCTAAAGCCAAAACAAACAAACAAAAAAGTCAATAAGGCATACAGGTGTAATCACAGTACACAGGTGTGTTTACTGCACTGAACCGACATGTGGGAATTACCTTTGGGCAAGGAAGCTCCTGCTTGGTAATTGTCAGCTGTATTTTCAGCTGCAGGCTTAAATGTTTTAGGGGAAAAGAAAGAAAGGGCAGATGTTGATATGCCTGTCTGGGGGCTGTATAATGTATCACTGCCTGTCCTTAATCCTGCTGAAGGAGACAGAGTAAGTCATGGAAAAAGGAACAACTCTAAGAAATCTCTGCCTATGGTACCTGCAAGACTGGACATAACGCCTGTCTTTGACTTGGCTTTTCAGCACATACATGACCTTGGCTCCTGCCACTGCCTCTTCTGACTTTTCCTCCCCTCATCAAGGCCCACTGCAAATTCTACCTGCCACCTCCCCCCACCTCCCTGGATATATCTTCAAGGGAACAGATCATAAATCTTATTAAATTGTAATAACTGATATTTATTGTAGGATAAGGCCACTAGGGACCAGTAATTGAATGAAGATGTAAACCAGTGTTAGTAAGAATCAGACCAACCAAGAATTGCAGCATCCCAAATAAGCATTTTTCTATTTTAGCATTTCCTTGAGCTTCTGATGAATAACTTTCTGCTCTTCGGATGCCTGAGACTTGCTCTTTTTATAGCCTCTGATGTGCTTGTTTTCTCAGTGCATTTAAATTGGGTCACAGGGCAGGAACTGGCAGTGGTCTAAAGCTTCCTCCAAGAACGTGCATCTGTGATTGTGTTTATAATGTTTTCCCTGGTACAGAGATAAATGTCACCAGGGATTCTGACTGGCAGGCCCAAAATCTAATGCTTTTGGAATTATGTGAGTTCCAGGGTTGCAGGGATCATCCTGCCTTCAAATATATAGAAAGCATAATTAAATAGATTAATGATGTAAGGTTCTAGAAACAATGTAGTGGTATTGAATTTCCCTGCAGCTTTCTACTAGTTTCATCATTCTTTTCCTCCTCCCTTCTCTATTTTTTCAATTTATGGTTTTTGCTTTCAGCCCTCAAAACCTCTGTGAGCTTCTGATATCTCAGACTCTGCACTGAACTTCTCATTTGGCCCCTCTTGTTACTGCCCCCTCTGTTAATTTCTTCTCCTCAGTATCCAAAGACCCCCTCATGCTTCTTAGATTAAATCCCCCACTGTTGTCATTGTCCTCCATACTTTGCTTAATTAGATAATATCTGAGACAGCTTTGAAGATGCGAGATGCTGTCCCAGTGCTAAGTGGGATGGTTGTAATTATTCTCCTGAAGCCTTACATCACCATAATCAGCTTCTTCTCTCCCGTTCTTTTCCCTCTCTTAATCATCTGGGTATGAATAATGAATGCAATCTTTCTTTAAATGGAAGAATGGAAATATAGCTGAGCTCTTTTCCCCAGGTTTCCTGTTTGCAGAAATTGAGGTATATCCAAGTGCTTTTGGCCTGGGAAAAGAAACAGGGAAAGTTGAGATACTAGAATGTGAACTGTGAGTGATCACAGTCTTAAAGATTTTTTAAATGACTTCAGGTTTTATTAGCAAGCCAACGAAAAATTGCTGCAGAGGATTTGGATAATTCAGATATATCCATGTGCTTTTGGCCTGGGAAAGAAAACAGGGAAGGTTGAGACACTATAATGTGTATCGTGAAAGATCATGGTGTTAGAGATTTTAAAAATGACTTCTGTTTTTATTACTAAACCAACAACACCAAAAAATTGTTGCAGAGAATTTGGATAATTCAGAGAATTGGATAATTTGGATAATTCAGAATTTGGATAATTGTTGCACACAGATGAGAAGACATATGACATGTGTTCTCATATTCCAAATTTTGTGTGAAAATATATCCATATTAATCTATTTCCACACACAAAATAAACTCAACCTGAGCATAAATATTTTCTAACTTATGCTTAAATTTAATGCACTGTGAACATTTAAATTATATTTTATTTACATCATCATGACTGTAGAGCCCTCCATTACACGGACCATATAGCTTGCTTAACCAGTTCCCACAGGTGACTGATTAGTTGGTTTCCAATCAACAACTAGTCCAATAATTAATTGGACTAAAGTAAACAGTGCTGCAATCAACATCCTTTACACATTGCCAGCATAGTTTTTTTTTTAAATTGTTTATTCAACAGAAATTTCTAAAGTTGAATTTGCTGCTCAAAGGATATGACAGTTTAGTTTAGTACTGAATGTTTAGAAAGACACCAAGAAGATGGTACTAACTCATGCTGCCCATCTTAGATGGGTTAGGAAAAGACATCCCATTTCAAAACGTCTCTTTCCTGAGCTTCCCAGGTGGCATTAGTGGTAAAGAATCCACCTGCCAGTGCAGGAGACATGGGTTCTATCCCTGGGTTGGGAAAATTCCCTGGAGCAGGAAATGGCAAACCCAATCCAGTATTCTTGCCTGAAAAATCCCATGGACAGAGGAGTCTGGCAAGCTACAGTCCAATAGGGTTACAAAGAGTCAGACATGACTGAGTGACTGAGCATGCACACACGGTCAGAGTATTTCTGTCCCGTCTTTCCTTAGCTTGGACAGCTAACGCTGGATTGGTCTTTCTGGATGGACATGCTTGGAAATGTCAGTTGTATTCTTAGACTGGTTCTAAAGAATAATCCAAGGCTCCTTGCATCACTCATCAGCAAGGTCCTGTATCCCTGGGAAGTCAGTTGTACCAGAGGCACATTCATGTTTAAAGAACTGCCCACTGGAGGCGGTGACTCTGGCTTTTTGACAGGTTAGAAGAGAAATTCTGAAGAAGGAAGAAAGAATGTTAATGCTTAGTGACCACCTATACAGTGTTTTGTTTGCTCTTGACCATCCTATAAGGTAGTGAAGTTTCACTTTCATTTTACAGTTGAGCTAGATTCAAATCCATCTCTGCTGCTGCCAAGTCGCTTCAGTCATGTCCGACTCTGTGCGACTCCAGAGATGGCTCCCCCATCCCTGGGCAAGGCAAGAACACAGGAGTGGGTTGCCATTTCCTTCTCCAATGCATGAAAGTGAAAAGTGAAAGTGAAGTCACTCAGTCGTGTCCGACTCCTAGCGACCCCACGGACTGCAGCCAACCAGGCTCCTCCGTCCGTGGGATTTTCCAGGCAAGAGTACTGGAGTGGATTGCCATTGTCTTCTCCAAATCCATCTCTGCTGCTGCTGCTAAGTCGCTTCAGTTGTGTCCGACTCTGTGTGACCCCATAGACGACAACCCACCAGGCTCCGCCATCCCTGGGATTCTCCAGGCAAGAACACTGGAGTGGGTTGCCATTTCCTTCTCCATGCATGTAAGTGAAAATTCAAAGTGAAGTCGCTCAGTCATGCCCGACTCTTAGTGATCTCATGGACTGCAGCCTACCAGGCTCCTCCATCCATGGGATTTTCCAGGCAAGAGTACTGGAATGGGGTGCCATTGCCTTCTCCAAATCCATCTCTACCTGATGCCAAAGAACATGGTCTTTCCCCCCCTCTGTAACTCACTTTTGTAGTTTAACTGCTCAGAGCAGAGTTCCAAAAGCCATGAAGAGTCTGACTCTCACTTAGGTCTATTTATCGTCTGTCAATTTTTTCTCTTTCTTTAAATATCAGTTTGGCACATATTTAGCTTTCCTGGTGTTAGAAAGCAACAATTCTCTTGTTTTATATATAGGTCATGTTTTCATTAGAATCCTTGATGTGTTAGAGTACTCTTTTTCTCTTTGCCCCAAAATGTAATATATATTCATGAAGACTTTGAATAGTGTTATATATGGGATGTCATTTAACCTGCCTGGCAAAGTCTGTGTATAAAAGCAGGAGCTACTACTTGGAGGGTATTATCATCCTGAGTCAAAGAGAACATAAACTGTGGGCTTTAGAGTGATCTTTCAATCTATGTATTGACTGAATGCTTAAGGAAAATTCTGACATCTCTAGCTGCAGATGTTTTGTAAACCAAACAGTGAATTAAACAAGTCTGTTTCCATAAGCTGAGGACTCTAGCAAAGATGAGGACTACGTAGCATGGGGTTATCAGCACAGATTGGCAGCTTTGGGACTGATCTTACTTCTCAGTCTCAGTTTCCTTTGCTGTATTATGGAGGATAATAAGATTTACTTGGAGAATCACCCTAAAGGTTAAATGAGTTAATGTGCTTTCAAGTACTTAGTAAGGTGCTTGGCACCTGGTTTCAATCTTCATGGATCATCATAAAGGAAAAGATATTTTAAGAAGCAGAAAAAAAATCATACACTAATTGAATTTTTACTGGAAAAGAATTAAAGGGCTGTAAAAATGGACTCTCTTTATGTAGAGGTCAAGATATACCATCCCCTTTTTCTTTCTTATAAAAAGTGCTATGAAGAGCTCAGAATTACTTCATAAATGTAATTTATTTAACTATAGAAGAAATTCTTTACTTCTTTTGGAACCATTTTCCCTCCACCCCCTCCCCAATTTGAGAATCTGATGAAACTGTGAATTCTCCTTGGAAACAGGCACATTCATGTCACATTTTGCAACTTCAGGGGCACCCATCTATTCTAGGTTAAAACTGCCCCCAAAACATAGAAGTTATAGGATGCATTTTCATTTATCTGAACAGGGTCAGGAGAAAGAGGTCTCTAGTTGGGAATACTCAACCCCAAAGCCAGAGATTCTAATCATTGCTATGTGCTGGATACATTCTGTGCCCTTGAGCACTCATAATGTAGGAAAGAAGACAACAGGGAACGAATGAGTGCAGTGCAATGTGGCAAGGGTGACAGTAAAGTGTGTACTGAAAAGAATGATTTCATGATGCAGACTGGGGAGGGAAGGGCTGAAAACAGTATGAGAACAGTGTTTCCTAGGCGGATTTCACAGATGTAGCCGTGGCCCAGGGCCTTTCAGAATCTTGGGAAATTCTAGGGACCATGTGGCATATATTTCATCAAAATCAAAGTTCCGGATCACAGGTAACTCAAAGAATCCCCTGTGTCCTCTCCCATTAAGAGTTATTCCCTTCTCTGGACCATAGTGCCTGCTCCCTGCTGGGCTCTCTAAGCCTCTGCCTCCACATGGTTACCCAATTTGCTCTTTTCAGTCTCTGCTTATATATTACCTCCTCAGAGAGGCCCTCCCTGACCTCTTTATCTAAATAGTACCCTGATTCCTCTCCATCTCTTTGCCCTGCTTCATTTGCTTCATAGTTTTTCGGTTCAAATCAGTTGAGTTACTCAGTCATGTCCGACTCCTTGCAACCCTGTGGACTGTAGCATGCCAGGCCTCCCTGTCCATATCCAACTCCCAGAATTTTCTCAAACTCATGTTCCATTGAGTCAGTGATACCATCCAACCATCTCATCCTCTGTCATCCCCTTCTCCTCCTGCCTTCACTCTTTCCCAGCATCAGGGTCTTTTCAAATGGGTCAGTTCTTCACATCAGGTGGCCAAAGTATTGGAGTTTCAGCTCTTGCATCAGTCCTTCCAATGAATATTCAGGACTGATTTCCTTTAGAATGGACTGGCTGGATCTCCTTGCAGTCCAAGGGACTCTCAAGAGTCTTCTCCAACACCACAGTTCAAAAGCATCAATTCTTTGGCACTCAGCTTTCTTTATAGTCCAGCTCTCACATCCATACATGACTACTGAAAAAACCATAGCTTTGACTAGATGGACCTTTGTTGGCAAAGTAATGTCTCTGCTTTTTAATATGATATCTAGGTTGGTCATAACTTTTCTTTATAGCTTTTAGTATGGTATATTTACTGTTCAGCAGTTCATTTTCCATTTTCCCTAATAGAGTGTGAGCCCGTAGAGGTGGGACTGTGTCTCTCTTCCTGATTGTCATGTCCCAGCTGCTAGTCCAGTGCCTGATAGAGAGTGGATGCTCAGTAGATATTTGTCAAATAATAAATTTAATAAGGTTTTATTCTCACTGTATTCATAGGTATGTTTGTTTTGTATTAAGGGCAAGTAATACTAGACTTCTTTTTTTAATTAATTTATTTTTTATTGAAGGATAATTGCTTTATAGAATTTTGCGGTTTTCTGTAAAATCTCAACATGAATCAGCCTTGGGTATACATATCTCCCCTCCCTTTTGAAGCTCCCTCCCATTTCCCTCCCCATCCCACCCCTTAGGTTGATACAGAGCCCCTGTTTGAGTTTCCTGAGCCATACAGCAAATTCCCATTGGCTATCTATTTTACTTATGGCAATGTAAGTTTCCATGTTACTCTTTCCATACATCTCACCCTCTTCTCCCCTCTCCCCATGTCCATAAGTCTATTCTCTATGTCTCGTTCTCCATTGCTGCCCTGTAAGTAAATTCTTCAGTACCGTTTTTCTGAATTCTGTATATATGCATTAGAATACAGTATTTATCTTTCTCTTTCTGATTCACTTCACTCTGTATAATAGGTTCTAGGTTCATCCACCTCATTAAAACTGACTCAAATGCATTCCTTTTTATGTCTGAGTAATATTCCATTGTGAATATGTATCACAGCTTCACAGCAATCCAAGTCTATGCCCCAACCAGTAATGCTGAAGAAGCTGAAGTTGAACGGTTCTATGAAGACCTACAAGACCTTTTAGAACTAACACCCAAAAAAGATGTCCTTTTCATTATAGGTGACTGGAATGCAAAAGTAGGAAGTCAAGAAACACCTGGAGTAACAGGCAAATTTGGCCTTGGAATATGGAATGAAACAGGGCAAAGACTAATAGAGTTTTGCCAAAAAAATGCACTGGTCATAGCAAACACCCTCTTCCAACAACACAAGAGAAGACTCTATACATGGACATCACCAGATGGTCAACACCGAAATCAGATTGATTATATTCTTTGCAGCCAAAGATGTAGAAGCTCTATACAGTCAGCAAAAACAAGACCAGGAGCTGACTGTGGCTCAGACCATGAACTCCTTATTGCCAAATTCAGACTTAAATTGAAGAAAGTAGGGAAAACCACTAGACCATTCAGGTATGACCTAAATCAAATCCCTTATGATTATACAGTGGAAGTGAGAAATAGATTTAAGGACCTAGATCTGATAGACAGAGTGCCTGATGAGCTATGGAATGAGGTTCGTGACATTGTATAGGAGACAGGGATCAAGACCATCCCCATGGAAAAGAAATGCAAAAAAGCAAAATGGCTGTCTGAGGAGGCCTTACAAATAGCTGTGAAAAGAAGAGAAGCGAAAAGCAAAGGAGAAAAGGAAAGATATAAACATCTGAATGCAGAGTTCCAAAGAATAGCAAGAAGAGATAAGAAAGCCTTCTTCAGTGATCAGTGCAAAGAAATAGAGGAAAGCAACAGAATGGGAAAGACTAGAGATCTCTTTAAGAAAATCAGAGATACCAAAGGAACATTTCATGCAAAGATGGGCTCGATAAAGGACAGAAATGGTATGGACCTAACAGAAGCAGAAGATATTAAGAAGAGATGGCGAGAATACACAGAAGAACTGTACAAAAAAGATCTTCATGACCCAGATGTTCATGACGGTGTGATCACTGACCTAGAGCCAGACATCCTGGAATGTGAGTCAGGCGGGCCTTAGAAAGCATCACTACGAACAAAGCTAGTGGAGGTGATGGAATTCCAGTTGAGCTATTTCAAATCCTGAAAGATGATGCTAGTAAAAGTGCTGCACTCAATATGCCAGCAAATTTGGAAAACTCAGCAGTGGCCACAGGACTGGAAAAGGTCAGTTTTCATTCCAATCCCAAAGAAAGGCAATGCCAAAGAATGCTCAAACTACTGCACAATTGCACTCATCTCACATGCTAGTAAAGTAATGCTCAAAATTCTCCAAGCCAGGCTTCAGCAATATGTGAACCGTGAACTTCCTGATGTTCAAGCTGGTTTTAGAAAAGGCAGAGGAACCAGAGATCAAATTACCAACATCCGCTAGATCATGGAAAAAACAAGAGAGTTCCAGAAAAACATCTATTTCTGCTTTATTGACTATGCCAAAGCCTTTGACTGTGTGGATCAGAATAAACTGTGGAAAATTCTGAAAGAGATGGGAATACCAGACCACCTGATCTGCCTCTTGAGAAATCTGTGTGCAGGTCAGGAAGCAACAGTTAGAACTGGACATGGAACAACAGACTGCTTCCAAATAGGAAAAGGAGTTCGTCAAGGCTGTATATTGTCACCCTGTTTATTTAACTTATATGCAGAATACCTCATGAGAAATGCTGGACTGGAAGAAGCACAAGCTGGAATCAAGATTGCCGGGAGAAATATCAATCACCTCAGATATGCATATGACACCACCCTTATGGCAGAAAGTGAAGAGGAACTCAAAAGCCTCTTGATGAAAGTGACACTGGAGAGTGAAAAAGTTGGCTTAAAGCTCAACATTCAGAAAACAAAGATCATGGCATCCAGTCCCATCACTTCATAGACGGGGAAACAGTGGAATCAGTGTCAGACTTTATTTTTCTGGGCTCCAAAATCACTGCAGATGGTGACTGCAGCCATGAAATTAAAAGACACTTACCCTTGGAAGGAAAGTTATGACCAACCTAGACAGCATAGTCAAAAGCAGAGACATTACTTTGCCAACAAAGGTCCGTCTAGTCAAGGCTATGGTTTTTCCTGTGGTCATGTATGGATGTGAGAGTTGGACTGTGAAGAAGGCTGAACGCCAGAGAATTGATGCTTTTGAACTGTGGTGTTGGAGAAGACTCTTGAGAGTCCCTTGAACTGCAAGGAGATCCAACCAGTCCATTCTGAAGGAGATCAGCCCTGGGATTTCTTTGGAAGGAATGATGCTAAAGCTGAAACTCCAGTACTTTGGCCACCTCATGTGAAGAGTTGATTCATTGGAAAAGGCTGATGCTGGGAGGGATTGGGGGCAGGAGGAGAAGGGGACGACAGAGGATGAGATGGCTGGATGGCATCACTGACTCGATGGACGTGAGTTTGGGTGAACTCTGGGAGTTGGTGATGGACAGGGAGGCCTGGCGTGCTGTGATTCATGGGGTTGCAAAGAGTCAGACATGACTGAGTGACTGATCTGATCTGATCATAGCTTCTTTATCCATTCATCTGTCCATGGACATCTAGGTTGCTTCATTGTTCTAGCTATTGTAAATAGTGCTGCAGTGAGCAATGGGATACATGTGTCTCTTTCAATTTTGGTTTCCTCAGGGTATATGCCTAGAAGTGGGGTTGCTGGGTCATATGGTGGTTTTATTCCTAGTTTTTGAGGAATCTCCATACCGTCTTCCATAGTAGCTGTATCAATTTACATTCCCCCCAACAGTGCAAGAGCGTTCCCTTTTCTCCACACCCTCTCCAGCATTTATTGTTTGTAGACTTTTTGATTAGAGCCATTCTGACTGGTGTGAGGTGATATCTCATTGTAGTTTTGATTTGCATTTCTCTAATAATGAGCGATGTTGAGCTTCTTTTCATGTGTTTGTTAGCCATCTGTATATCTTCTTTGGAGAAATGTCTATTTAGGTCTTTTTCCCACTTTTTGATTGGGCTGTTTGTTTTTCTGGTATTGAATTGTATGAGCTGCTTGTATATTTTGGAAACGAATCCTTTGTCAATTGTTTCATTTGCTATTATTTTCTCCCCTTCTGAGGGTGACAGTTTGCTTATAGTTTCCTTTGCCGTGCAAAAGCTTTTAAGTTTAATCAGGTCCCATTTGTTTACTTTTGTTTTTATTTCCATACTCTAGGAGATGGGTCATAGAGGATCTTGTTTGATTTATGTCACTGAGTGTTCTGCCTATGTTTTCCTCTAAGAGTTTTATAGTTTCTGGTCTTACATTTATGTCTTTAATCCATTTTGAGTTTATCTTTGTGTATGGTGTTAGGAAGTGTTCTAATTTCATTCTTTTGCATGTAGCTGTCCAGTTTACCCAGCATCATTTATTGAAGAGGCTGTCTTTGCCCCATTGATTTTCTTGCCTCCTTTGTCAAAAATAAGGTACCCATAGGTGCATGGGTTTATTTCTGGGTTTTCTATCTTGTTCTATTGGTCTATATTTCTGTTTCTGTGCCAGTACCATACTGTCTTGATGACTGTAGCTTTGTAGTCTAATCTGAAGTCAGGAAGGTGGATTCCTCCAGTTCCATTCTTCTTTCTCAAGATGCTTTGGCTTTTCAGGGTCTTTTGTGTTTCCATGTGAATTGTGAAATTTTTTGTTCTAGTTCTGTGAAAAATGCCATTGGTAATTTGATAGGGATCACATTGAATCTGTAGATTGCGTTTGGTAGTATAGTCATTTTCACAATATTGATTCTTCCTACCCAGGAACATGGAATATCTCCCCATCTGTTTATGTCATCTTTGATTTCTTTTATCAGTGTCTTATAATTTTCTGTGCCCAATTCTTTTGTCTCCTAAGGTAGGTTTATTCCTAGATATTTAATTCTTTTTGTTGCAATGGTGAATGGGATTGATTCCTTAATTGCTCTTTCTGATTTTTCATTGTTAGTATATAGAAATGAAAGTGATTTCTGTGTATTGCTTTTGTATCCTGCAACTTTGCTAAATTCAGTGATTAGCTCTAGTAATTTTCTGATACTGTCTTTAGGATTTTCTATGTACAGCATTATGTCATCTGCAAACAGTGAGAGCTTTACTTCTTCTTTTCTGATCTGGATTCCTTTTATTTCTTTTTCTTCTCTGATTGCTGTAGCTAGGAATTCTAGAACTATGTTGAATAATAGTGGTGAAAGTGGACATCCTTGGTCTTGTTCCTGATCTTGGGGAATGCCTTCAGTTTCTCACCATTGAAAATAATGTTTGCCGTAGGCTTATCATATATGGCCTCTACTATGTTGAGGTAGGTTCCTTCTATGCCCATTTTTTTGAAGAGTTTAATCACAAATGGGTGCTGAATTTTGTCAAAGGCTTTTTCTGCATCTATTGAGATTATTGTATGGTTTTATCTTTTAATTTGTTAATATGGTATATCACATTGATTGATTTGCATATATCAAAGAATCCTTGCATTCCTAGAATAAACCCAACTTGATCATGGTGTATGAGCTTTTTGATGTGTTGCCAAATTCTGTTTGCTAAAATTTTGTTGAGGATTTTTGCATCTATGTTCATCAGTGATATTGGCCTGTAGTTTTCTTTTTTTGTGTTGTCTTTGTATGGTTTTGGTATCAGGGTGATGGTGGTCTCATAGAATGAGTTTGAAAGTGTTCCGTCCTCTGCAATTATTTTAAAGAGTTTTAGAAGAATAGGCATTAGCTCTTCTCTAAATGTTTGATAGAATTCTCCTGTGAAGCCATCTGGTCCTGGGCTTTTGTTTTTTGGGAGATTTTTGATCACAGCTTCAATTTCAATGCTTATAATTGGGTTGTTTATAATTTCTATTTCTTCCTGGTTCAGTTGGGAAGATTGAACTTTTCTCAGAATCTGTCTATTTCTTCCAGGTTATCTATTTTATTGCCATATAGTTGTTCGTAATAGTCTCTTATGATACTAGACTTTTAATTCAAGATAAATGGTCTGCTTTTTAAATGAGTTGGTATCAGGAAAAGGGGAATCAATTTAGAAAAGGATATTAAGTAAATGAAAGCATAAGTGGTCTACAGATGTGACTCTTGAGAGTGATGCCAGTGACTTGTGTTTGGAAAATACTGGTCTAGAAACAGATCAGGAAACAAAGAAAGAAGCACCAAGCCTAGAAGTAAGAGGAATATTATCTTAAATTCACATCAGCATACTGAATGGTAAACTTTGCCTGCCCACAACTGTAGTCTCTCTTGCAGTGTTGAGGTACTGTTCATCTGGCATTTACTGAATATCAGCTATGAGCTCAGTGTGAGGGGAGTAAATGTGATGAAAAATCCAATCCCGTCTTCAAAAGTGAACCTCGGAGATAGAGACATGGACACCATGATTGTAGAAATCAAAATGTGATCAGTGCTATAATAAATGTCCAAAGAAGCCATGGAAAAGTAGCATTTGTTTCTCTGAAGGTAATCAGGAAACCCTTCTCTGAAAATAAGAAATTTGAACAGGGCCTTGAAGAATGGGTAAGATTTCAATCAGCAGAAATGGGGGCCAAGGCACTTCCATGGTGGTCCAGTGGTTAAGACTCTGCAGTTCCAGTGCAGGGGGTGCTGGTTCAATCTTTGGTTGGAGAACTAAGATCCCACATGCCGCACAGTGTGGCCAAAAGATTTTTTAAAAAAGAAATGGGAGCCAAGGCATTCCGGACAAAGGGACTGCTGAAATAAAGCCAGGCAGAAGAGCAGCAAATAATATGGGGACATGAGCTCACAGGGCACCGTGAAAAATATATCTGTGGACTTCAGAGGAAAACTGCTGTTAGCACTTCCAATCTACCTGCTTTTATCTCTTTTTGTAAAGCTGATGCCACATACATTGTCTGAAAAGTATTTCAGGTGATTGTGTCCATGTCTTCACAGAAAGGAGCTTCATGGCTCCCCTGGTGGCAGTGGTAACTCTGATCCAGGGAGATCCCATATGCCTCAGAGCAACTGAGCCTGTGGTGCACCCCAACTATTGAACCTGTGTTCTCGAGCCCAGGAACCACAACTACTGAATCCTCTGGCAGCAGCTTCTAAAGCCCACACACCCTAGAGCCCATGCTCCACAATAAGAGAAGCCACTGCAATGAGAAGCCCGCACATCGCAACTACAGATTAGCCCCTGCTCACCACAACTAGAGAAAGCCCACGCAGCAACGAAGACTCAGTACAACCAAAAATAAATAATAAAATTTTTTTTCAAAAGAAGAAAGGAGCTTCAAGAAGCCATGTGTGCTTCCAAATAACCAACCTCAAATCCCCTCTTTCCTGAAAAGAAAATACCTAGGAAACCCCATCCTTTGTTTCCGTTGTAAGCATGCAAGTAGTGATCAATCATGGCTTTGGATTTGCACTAAAGGGATGCCTGTCTTTGACTAGAAACTCCAGAAAATGGGGGCATCACTTGTCAGAACCCTGAGAAGCTCTGTGGATCAGGAGCTGCTCTCCATCAGCACCAGGAATACAAATAAATCTACCCATGAAACTATCAAGAGTCCACATCAAGCACAAAGGCTCTTAATGAAGTCCTTCATCTCAAAGGAGAAAAGAATCCTTGAAAAGAGATTTCCCCTGGTAGCCAAATGCTTAAGCCTCCACCTCCCTCTCCCTAGAAACCCCCTGTTGGGTAATTAATGTCTTTTGCATGGCTTTATCCTGCTACTTTGCAATACCACACCCCCCATGTGTCAAGCTCATGACCTTAGTGATCATTTTTTAAAAGTTAATATGATCTAATCTGCCACTTTATCTTCCCATTGTGCTTCAGAGCTAACATCCTACTTAATTTTATCAAAGGTCTTTGTCTCGAGTTACAGCTTGGAACAGAAGATTCTAGGAAGGACGTTATGATGTTAAATAATGCATAAAGAAATAAGCCACTCTTCCCAGTGGTTCAGAAGCTCATGCTGATTCCTAGCTCTTGCCACATGCTAATATCTCATTTTGAGAAAACTTCCACTTTGAAGAATAACCACAGGAGAGAAAGCTCTCTCTCTCTCTCTCTCTTTTCTTTGTCTCTCTACCTCTGTCTCTCTGTCAATTAAAAAGCAATCCATGAAGTGAATCTCTCTCTTGATCTCTTTGTCATTAACATCTCATTTTAAACCAGAATGCCCTTCACAGAATGTTAATGGCTGTTACACCATGTTAATTCGGAGTCAAATAAACTTTAGGGAAAACTGAGTTAAACCAAGTTGAGTAGGTATATTTACTGAGGTCATGGGATGAAGCTTTTAATAGGTGCTCTCCACCACTAATGTTCAAGAGGGCTGTGTAATTTGCATCATTTCTCAAAATGAGCGTTTCCATGGAACTCTTTTTTGATAGAGTATCTGGAGAGACACACATTCATCCTCTAACTGTTAAAGTAGCAGAAGAAAAAGAAAGCCTATATTGAAAACAGATGCTCAGATGTCCCTCTGAAATTCCAGCTTCCTGGGCAGATACCATTGTTGCCTGAAAAACTGCTGGGTAGGCCAAGTAGGCATTGTGTTGAACTGGGCAGAGAGGTGGAAATATGGGAATACACCCTGCATTTCCCAATCTAGCTTCCCTCCAATCTTCTCATCCATGTAATAGGTTAATACCTTCCTCACAGAACTGCTAATAGAATCGTCAAAATGACTAATCTGGAATAATGTAAATAAAAACACTCAGCTAAGCAGCCGATGTGAAGCATACATTCAGTGAATGTATGGTATGCTGGTATGTCAAGGTTCTCTAGGGTCAGCTTCTCAAGTATTACCATCTATGCAGTCTCACAGGCGCTTGTTAAATGCAGATTCTGATTTTGGTATGGGATGGGTGCTAAGATTCTCTGAATTTATTCTCCTAATTTGAGAACTGTATTTTGAGAAGCAAGCATCTCAGAGATGTAAAAGGAACCAGAGTCTCAACTTTTAAAGAGTTATAATAAATTACTATATAATAAATAAAGCTACCTAAATGGCAAGCAGAGTTCTGGTACAAATGATTCACTTTGGAAGACACTGTTATTCTCACTCCCTTCAGAATGATGGGTGACTTTTCCCCTTGAACTGACTATGAATGATGAGTAGACTTTGAGCAGACTTGGGGGTCACAGGTTCTGGCTGTGCCAGGAAGGTGGCACCCTCCCAGAGGTGAAAGAGCATATGGGGAACTTAGGAGATGCTCAGGGAGTGGTGAGGAGGAGGCAGGTATAAAGTGGAGCATAAGTTTCTTAGTCACAAGTATCAATAATATACAATCTAGATGAGTTCTGAGCAAATGTATGAGTTTCTCAGGGCTGCTATAACAAGTACCACAATCTGCATGACTTAAAACAACAGAAATGTATCATCTCACAGTACTGGAGTCTAGAAGTCTAAGATCAGACTGTCCATAGGAAAATTTTTTGTAAAGTGTCTACAGGGCCATGCTCCCTCTGAAATTTGTAGGGGAATCCTTCCTGGCCTCTTCCTGACTCCTGGCAGTTTGCTGGCCATCCTTGGCATTCCCTGGCTTATGGCTGCATAACTCAGTCTCTGCCTTAGTCATCATGTGGCATTCTCCTGTGTCTCTGTCTTCATGTGGCCATCCTCTTATAAGGGCACCAATCATATTAGATCAGAGGCTCACCATACTGCAGCATGGCCTCATTTTAATTAATTACATCTGCAGTGACCCTTTTTCCAAATAAGGTTACAGTCTAAGGTACTGGGGGTTAAGAATTAAGCATACCTTTTGTAGAGGATTCAGTTCAACTCATAATAACAAATACATTTGTACTCATTGGGCCCCAGCAATCTCCTGTGTCCTGTCAGATGAAATTCAGAAGTGACTCTTTTCCACTGAGCACTGGGAACAAAGGAATGTCCATAGAGCTGAAGACCTCTGCCTTTTCTGTCTTCACCCCTTCCCAAGTAGGAAAAGATCTTCAGGACATCCTAGGGGTCATTGAACTAAGCTGAAAATTCAGGTCCCTGAGGCTGGGAAAAATCAGGGCAGCATTAGAATTCCCACTGAAGCCTTATTTCTCTTTTCTGCCAACTTCTGCAGGAATGTTATGTCATTACCAAGGAGCTTCTGCTAGTGCATCCCCCAGAAGCACCCTGCCTAATGTGTTCACACAGCAGGGTCCAATAAAATAATGATGTTACAGAGTCTTTCTCCCTGGACTCTGTGAGAAGCAATGGCCAACCATTTTTTGTTTTGTTTTGTTTGTTTTTTCCCCCTTTGCTCTTGTCCAGTGGAAGCCTAGTGAGAACACTGACCACAATGTGAAGTTTATAGGTAGGTGCAAGTGGGTACAGGGCTACTTATTTTACCAAATTGAATTGTTGTCTTGAAAAAATGAGATCTTTAAAGAAAAGAAGTGACTTTATCTCTTTTAATTATATACTTTCTGACTTCGTAGATGAATTCATCGTCACCAAGGTATACAACATTTTGTAGTCCAAATAACACTGCTTCCTAATGTCTTTAAGGTTAGCAGTGTGAAAGGGGCATTTCACATAAACCCCCTGCCAGTATGGCCATGCGCAGTAATAAGTTTTTCAAGCCTGTTCTGTCAGGTCGATTGTCCATCCCAGGTTTTTACAGAGCATCCATTCTCTGTTAAAATGAAGAACATTGGCTGCATTATGTGGACAGAAGAAAGCAATAAAAGGACATGAAAGGAATATCTGTTTTCAAGGCAGCTGAGAACAAGTTGCAGGCTTGGTGTAGCCGCTGTCCCCATTTGAAGAAAATAAGTCCAAGTGGCTGTGTGGAGGTGGTAGTTCATTTTAAGCCATATTTAAAGACTGCTTAGAGACACACTGGCCCCAATCCAGACCATGGTCAGTCGTCTCTTGGTCCCACCAATTAAAATGAGGCAGACACTAGGCCCCGGACATATTAGGCACAGACCAGCAAGGTTTGACATCCTTGTATTCTCAGTCCCTGTCCTAAGCAATTTAGTACATTTCCCAAGAAGGCATAAACCTTGGAAACGGTAATATACCATGCTAAGAGAAAATAAACGATCCTCTGTGGGCTAGGCTTAATTTTGCAAACTCCATTTCCTGGAGATAATTGGCCACTGGACACTTGCAGGAGGATTAGTTGGCTGAAAGTTTCATCTCCTCCCCTGAAATCCTCCCCAATCCTTCCAGCCTGAATTAATCTTCTCTCTGTTGTGCTCCTGTAGCCCTTGATCTCTACCTCAATTGTGACTCTTATCACAGCCTCTGTTGGCATTAGCGCTATTTCTGTGTGTCTTATCTCTCCTACTAGACTCTAGGCTCTCTAAGGAACAAGACTCAATCCTAGTAATTCTTGTATTTATAATATCTAGAACAGGGCAGGTATGTCCTCATTAAATATTTATTGAAAAACTGAAGGATGGATGGGAAGAGGATTTCCTGGTTTTCTCCATCATTATCAAATGTCACTTTCTCCTATCACATGTAGTTTCAGTCAAATCCTTTGGAGGAAAGGTCTGGAACACTTGAAAGATTCTGAAACTTTAAAGGAATAGCAGATCAAGAATGGACTTGTGGACACAGTGGGGAAGGCACAGAGTGGGACAGATGGAGGAAGTAGCATCAACATATATACGCTATCATGTGTAAAATGGATAGCTGCTGAGAAGTCTCTGTATAACACAGGGAGCCCAGTCTGGCACTCTGTGATGTCCTAGTGGAGTGGAGTCGGGGCAGGGGAGGAAGGCTCTCGAAGGAGGGGATATATGTATAATTATGGCTGATTCACATTGTTGTACAGCAGAAACCAACACAACACAACAACAAACCAAAATTTTTTTGTAAAAAAAATTTTAAGTGGGAAAAAAAGGAATACGAGAATTTCAAGGGAGTTTGTGATGAGTCTTTTTGAAGATTAAATGAGTTAACAGAAACTGGCTATAAGTAGCTCTGCTTCTTTTGGAAGGTCTGGGAGTGCACAGGGGCTGGAGGCAGACTATGTACGCCTAGGAGTTTGGAGGTTGCAAGAATACGATTTGCCTTTGAGCAACAAGTGAAGTAATTTATTGGAAGGTCTTAGGGAAGTTCACATAATGAAAGGAAATACAGAGGAACTGGGCTCCAGAAAATACAGGAAATGGGACAACTCAAGACATATATACAGTTGAAACTAAGAAATGACTTTAATTTATAGTCAAATCTGTGCATTGCTTTGGAAATGATTCAACTCAACCCCTCATCCCATTCTTATATAATACCACTCAAGAGCCTAAATCCAGAAAATAATCTATTATAGTTGTCTAAATTGGACCACACACACACATCCTTGGCTTAGAAATGTTCCTTTTGAGGAAGAAATGCTGTCTCTCAAAGAGATGTGATTCCTCAAAAGAAACCAAGGTGCTACTAATAAGAGAAAGAAGAATAAGTGCTTGTCAACCAAAGCACAGCTAATGCCCGTTAAAGTTTACCTTGGAAAATGTGCAAATCAGAAAACCACTATAAGGGATGAAAACTCCCTTAGAGCTAATGGGAAAGATGAAACACTAGAAAACTTCTATTCGTTAAGTAAATTAGACTTGAAATTCCAGTACAAGATGTTTGGACAAGTGCTTTCAAATAGTTTATTCATCATTTGTGTTGCCCACATATTTCAGGAGTTTTGTTTTTTTTTTTTTTTTCTTTTTTTTACCTATTACATTTCTTAGGAAGCCTTCTTTTTTATAGAAAGATGAAAGGGCCAACCTTGAAAGAAGTCATCAAATAATGAATAAATCAGAAATTTGAATTGATGGGAGCATTAAGTTAACAAAGTCTGTCAATGTTTTTCTGTTTTCTCATGTGGGGTATGGGACCAAGTTACAGCTAGGAGGAAAGATGAGCCAGCTGATTTTGTTTAGTGAAATGGAACTTTAGGGATTGCATTATTCCATTTCCAATTTCTTTAATTAACATGTGAAAATTACATTTTGTCAACAGATACTCATAGTGTATCACCTACTAATATTCTCATGGTAAAAGTAAATAGAAAAAGCTAACATCTAAGCCTTTGAAGTACTTCTGTATATCAGATACTCTACTCAGACCTTTTACATGCATTTCTCATTTAATGTTTATAAGAACTCAGTGAAAGAGGTACTCTCAGTGTTAGGAAAATAAGAATCAGAAAAATTATATAACTTGCCTAAGATTACACAACTAAGTGGCAGAAAATAAAGTAATAAAGTAAAATCAGAAAATACTGATGAGGAAAATGAATACACTATATATACGTTAATACATATAATTATAAAAATAACTGCAGAATTTATTTTCTGAATTGTTTAGATGAAATATACTTACAATATGCTGCTGCTGCTGCTGCTAAGTCACTTCAGTCGTGTCCAACTCTGTGCGACCCCATGGACGGCAGCCCATCAGGCTCCTCTGTCCCTGGGATTCTCCAGGCAAGAACACTGGAGTGGGTTGCCATTTCCTCCAATGCATGAAAGTGAAAAGTGAAAATGAAGTCGCTCAGTTGTGCCCAGCTCTTAGCGACCCCATGGACTGCAGCCTACCAGGCTCCCCCGTCAATGGGATTTTCCAGGCAAGAGTACTGGAGTGGGGTGCCCGTTGCCTTCTCTGTACAATATGCTACTTATGTGAAATATCTAGAATATGCACATTTCTAGAAATAAAGTATATTAGTAGTTTCCAGGGGAAAAAGAATGGGAGGATGGAGTGTGACAGCTCATAGGTAGGAGACTTCTTTGGGGGGTGAAGATGTTCTGAAATCAGACAGTGGTATAGGTTGCTCTGTGAATATACTAAAGGCTATATAAATATTAAAAGCCAGGATGAATTTTGTGGTATTATATTATGGTTAATTATGTTTCAGTCAAGCTGATGCTTAAACATAAAAACCACGATCAGTCATTATCTCCCTGAGATGGTAAGTTTGTAGAGTGATTTGTAGTTCTCCAAACTTATTATTTTCATGCATTTCTATAACTTTACTCTTTGTCTACAAATTCTTCCCACTTTCCCACCCAACCCCTTTCCTGCCTTGTAAATTTCTTATTCCTCTTTCATGAACTGACTTAGATTTCATCTCTACTAGGAAATCTCCCTGAATCCCTAGTTCAACCATGAGCTGCATTTATCTGAAGGTTCACATTTTCTTTCCAGTAAAGATCATATTCCATGGTAATTATTTGTTTATGCATCTGTGTCCCCACTAGTGTATAAGCTCCTTAGGTATTTGTGTTTTGAGGCATGTTTGGCCGGTAATGGGTACTTAGAAATGTTTACTGAATAAATAAATGCATGAATGTTTAAAGATAGAAAATTTAATGTTTCCAGGTTGAAGGATTCTGTGATATCAAGGTATTTTCTGATATCAGAAAGTGTCTTGGATTTAAACCTGAAATGCTTGGTATGATGAATTGAGATTACCTACGGAAATTCATGCTACAATGAATATTTGTTTGCCTCCTAAATGTGAGATGCTAGCTCAGTCCTCACATGTCCCAGGATAAGCTGAGCTCCCTAAGAGAAACAAATAAGTCTCCCTACCTCATGGAATTTGTGTGTGCATGCTCAGTGGCTCAGTCATGTCTAACTCTTTTGCAGCCCTGTGGACTGTAGCCTGCCAGACTCCTCTGTCCATGGGATTTTCCAGGCAAGAATACTGGAATGGGTTTGCCATTTCCTTCTCCAGAAGATCTTCCCGACCCAGGGATCAAACCCACATCTCTTGTATTGCAGGCAGATTCTTTGCCACTGAGCCACCTGGGAAGCACACCCACATGGAAAATTCTTGTACAATTAACAAACTATGTTGCAGGACTCTAAAATACTTCATTGGAGTAATTAGCCTTGGTTGTCAGTAATCCAAGATATTTAAAGCTTTGAATCCTGGGTCTCTTGTGGTGGGAAATAGACCCTTTGGTGAATAAATTTTATCCAGATTACTGTGCTTCCAGAACAATGTCTCAGTGCTCTGCTACTGGAACATACTGTGGTTTGAAACATTTGAACAAAGCTATCTCATCAACAAATGTATTAGGAGTGTGCATACAGACTAGCGAACAATACAGTCCAGATGGCCAAAGGTGATCCCAAGAAACCAAATGGCAAGATGTCTGCTCATGCCTTCTTTGTGCAGATGTGCAGAGAGGAACATAAGAAGAAAAACCTGGAGGCCCCTGTCAATTTTGCTGAATTTTCCAAGAAATGCTCTGAGAGGTGAAAGACCATGTCTGGAAAAGAGAAGTCTAAATTCAATGAAAGGCAGATAAAGTGCACTATGATCAGGAAACGAAGGATTATGGACCAGCTAAGGGAGGCAAGGACCCTAATGCCCCCAAGAGACCACCGTATGGATTTTTCCTATTCTGCTCTGAATTCCGCCCAAAGATCAAGTCTACAAACCCTGGCATCTCTATTGGAGATGTGGCAAAGAAGCTGGGCGAGATGTGGAATACCTTAAATGACAGTGAGAAGCAACAAGGCAGCAAAACTGAAGGAGAAGTATGAGAAGGCTAAAGGGAAGTTTGATGGCACCGAGGGTCCTGCCAAAAGTTGCCTGGAAAAACATGGAAGAGGAAGATGAAGAAAATGAGGAGGAAGTGGAGGAGGAAGAGGAATAAAAAATTGTTAATCTTTCACCTTGTGAATACCTTCGAGTAGGGAGCGCCATGATTGACACACCTCTCACCCAAGATGTGTCTGTTCCCATCATTAGGTTTAATACCCAGTTGGCTCATGATCATATCGTAGTCTCTCAAAGTGTTCTAGCAATTGTCATTGGTTTACATGAAGTGGCCATGTGTGTCCAAAGCCCCTGGAAACTGTATCAAAGTTGTACATATTTCCAAACATTTTTAAAAACGAAAAGGCTCTCATGTTCTCCTCACTCTGTGCACTTTGCTGTGGTGTGACAAGGCATTTAAAAATGTTTCTGGGTTTGTTTGTTTTTTTTAATTTGTAAGGTGGTGTGTTAATTCTATGGTCATTGGCTAGAAATCCCGAGTTTCAACTGTACATATCTATAGTTTGTAAAAAGAACAAAGCAAACCGAGACCACACTCTTGATTCTCCTTGCTTGGTACGGAGGCTGTCGGGGTGAAGCCTTCCAGAGGGGCCGTAGCTCAGGGCATACACCGTGGGGCTGGACCCGTGGACACTGCGGTGGGCATGCATTTAGCTTCAGGTTGTCTTGTTTTTGTATATAATGATATAGCATCCTGCAGTCAGCTGGCATGAGAAGTGTTTTGGATCCTTTTTAGTTGAAGTGTGGTAGTTTTAAACTGTTTTTCTTTGAACAAACCATAGAACTCTTCATTGTCAGCAAAGCCAAGAGCCACTGCACCAATAAAGTTCAAGAACCTTCTGTACTAAACATGATCTGCAATGTTCTTTTTTTTTTTTTTTTGTATGTTTAGAATGTTGAAATGTTTCTGAAGTTAAATAAACAGTATTACATTTAAAAAAAAGTATACATACAATGAATTTTGATCAATAAGATTTTGAACTCAAATCTTATATAAGCAGCTGGCGGCATCTGAGAGATAAGAGATCACCATCAGTGAAGAAAATAGACCCTCAAAACATTGCCTTCATGGAGTTTATATTATAGAAGTGGAAGAAATGTAAGGGAAATAATTTCAAGCAGAGAGAATAATTAGGATAAAGGTGATGTCTGATAAGTCGAAGGAGAACAGGATAACCAGGGCATAATGCATATGAGAAAGCAGTGTGATCATTAATATTATTCCCCCAGACAGACTTACTGGTCACGATTATTTGTCCCCTTCCCCAAACTAGTTTTTGCAATGTCAGTCACCATGGTCACATGAGACAGAGTATATTTCCCTGCCCATTGATGTTTAACTTGTTAGGTGACTTGCTTTGGCCAATGGAATGTGAGCAGAATGGTGTGACATTGTCCAGATGATCCTTAACAGACATGGCATATTCCTGTCTGCCTTCCTGTGCCTCTGCCATCAGCAAGAAAGGCCTGCAGGTAGACACGCCCCCACTTCATCCTGACTGCCAGAATTAAACATGGCAATGGCACCCCACTCCAGTACTCTTGCCTGGAAAATCCCATAGATGGAGGAGCCTGTTAGGCTGCAATCCATGGGGTCGCTAAGAGTCGGACACGACTGAGCGACTTCACTTTCACTTTTCACTTTCATGCATTGGAGAAGGAAATGGCAACCCGCTCCAGTGTTCTTGCCTGGAGAATCCCAGGGATGGGGAGCCTGGTGGGCTGCCGTCTATGGGGTCGCGTAGAGTCGGACACGACTGAAGTGACTTAGCATAGCATAGCATATGAGCAGAGCTACTCCAGCCAGAAACACAAGGGCAGCAGTAGGTGGTGGTTGTTATAAGCCTCTGAATTTGAACCTGATTTATTATGTAGACTTTACAGTGGCAATGGTTACCTCATGCAGTCTTCAAGACCAACTTTACACATTATTAGTATACCTTTGTTTCTATTTTTTCACTTTTAAAAAAACATCATTTATTGTGAAAACGGGGCAACAGAGGATGAGATGGTTGGATGGCATAATCATCTCAATGGACATGAGTTTGAACAAACTCCAGGAAATAGAGAACAGAGAAGCCTGGAGTGCTGCAGTCCATGGGGTCACAAAGAGTCGGATATGACTGAACGACTGAACAAGAACAATTATTGTTTATAATCTACAGTTGCCTAAACATTCTGAAAATAGCAGTAAGTCATAAATAGAACAAACATGAGCAGAGCTATTTTATTGCAAAGAATAAACCTCATCTGACTAGACCCCTAATTTCTTCTAGCCACTTGTTTAGTAGAAGGAAAACAAAGGCCTTTTCTCTTTCCCCACTTCTGTTTATACCTCTGCACCAGGACATCTGCTTTTTCAGTTTCCGAATTTGACAGATTTCTGTTACTTAAGAAAAAACACACAATTCTAGGTATATTTTGACATCTTTGTATGTTTGTACTAGTCACTCAGTAGATCAGTGATCCCTCACAAAGTAAAATCCACCACACACGTGTGAAGTTATTTTTATATAAACCCAGTTTATGGCCTCATTTTCACAAGTTTGTAGTTCCTAGGCTAAATTTCCAAAAGGGGGTCAAGCTTTCACTACCTATATATCCCAAATTTGAGCCATATCAGGAATACAAAAAGAAAATCAAACCTTTCCCTGCTGGTCCAGTGGTAACTCTCTCAGCTCCCAAGCAGGGGGCCCAGGTTCGATCCCTGGTCAGGGAACTAGATCCCACATGCTGCAACTAAGACCTGG
>NW_020867176.1:0-43761 GCF_003369695.1 Bos indicus x Bos taurus
CACAAATTTTAGTCACTTAATGCACTGAAGTGTGTTTGTCTCCCTCGTCCTGTGAGGTGCAGTGTGGGATGGGTGGTCCTTCTCCATCTAGAGAAGTGACCTCTAAGGTCACCGTGCAAAGGGACAGTTGGATGAGGCATCTGGCACTTTGCTGACTCAGCCTGGAAGCGTCAAAAGGTCACTTTCTCTTCGTCTATTGGTCAGGACTGGTTACATGGCCCTAACCTAACGGCAAGGCAAGCTGGGTAATGTTGGGCATGCCTGGTGAGCACCACTGCTTGCTGCCGCACTCTCCTCCTTCCTCTGACCCACTCTTCCGGTCATGAAGAGTCACTTCCGCCAGGTTCGCCCAGGGAATTCAGGACGGAAAAAAAAAAAAAGATACTGGCCTGAAATAGTAAAGGTGCATATCAAAGGAATAATTTCAATGAGCCCAGACACTTGAATCTTCCCACAGACAAGCACTAAAGTCATTGACTTGAGATGTCTGTTTTCTTGTGATTACTAGAAATCTTTTGATGTTCAACTATACGTTTTTATTTTTGTTTTTCAGCGAAATTCCTATGTATCCTGGCTCCTCCTTTACCGCTTGGGACAGTCCCTTACGGCTATCTGAGAGGCTGTTTTCCAGGCTATCATCCTCAGTAAGGTCCCTGAATAAAACCTAATTCACACTTTCAGGATGTGCGTTTTTTTTTTTTTTTTTTTTCCACTAGACGTGTGTGCTGTGCACACCCTCACTCTTAAACGTTCTGGCTGGATGTTGACCCTTCTCCCAGCCGTGAGCTCCATGAAGGCAGGGACCTGCTCTGTGTCTTATTCAGGGCTGCCCTCCCCACAGTGCCTGCCGTACAACAGGGCTCAGCAGGCGATTCTTGGGGGCAGGATTCTGGAGGGGGTGATTCTGGAGGGGAGGGCCAGCCCGCACCCTGGCATTCAGGGCTGTCTAGGACCTGAGCCAGTCCACGGCCTTCTCCCTGTCCCTCCCACCCAGCTGCTCTGGGCTTCAGGTCTTTCACGTAGAGCACAGTGTATATGCCCTTGAACTTTTTGCCAGGCAACTCTGAACCTGATTGCAAGCTCCAGTATTTACTTGTTACAGAACATTAAGCCAATTCATTATACCTCAATAGATTCCATTATACCTATTTAATGGTGGGCATTCAATGAAAAAAAAATGCTTTCAAAACGTGTTACCATTATTACAGACTATGGCACATACCATACTTCACTGATTCTCAGATGTACATTTTACCCCACCTTTCAACATATCTGAAATTGGATGCATCTTACAACTGCTGTTAAAAAAACACTGTGTCATTGTTCAATTTGTGGCTTTTCTTCTTTTTTGATGGTGTGTGAAATATTGTGTGTCTTAGATTCCATGACACACGGGTGGCGGTGGTTTAGTTGCTCAGTCCTGTCTGACTCTGCGGCCCTATAGACTGTAGCCTGCCAGGCTCCTCTGTCCATGGAATTCTCCAGGCAAGAATATTGGAGTGGGTTGCTATACCCTTCTCCAGGGCATCTTCCCCACCCAGGGATTGAACCTGTGTCTCCTGCATTGCAGGCAATCTCTTTACTGACTGAACCACCAGGGAAGCCCTATGACACATGAGTGTTAATAACTAATCATTATTAACTGTTGCTTTTGTCTCTTAAAATGACCTCTACCTCTGGTAAATTTTTATCTGCATACATTTCTCTTATCCTTTCAAATCTTTTTGATGAAAATGAATGTGAAGATTCAAGACGAGGATACCTTCCCATCAGTACCATAGTGTGGGACAGATGTTATAAATTTTGCCTGTGTCTCTTCATCTAAGAGGTCTCTGCTTCTCTCTCACTCTATTTCTCTTTCTTTTTAATTTCTTCCAGTGTGGCACTCACCAGAGTCTACCTTGGATCTTATTAAAACATTTACTAAAATTAGTCACATCTAGTTTTTAAGCATTGACAATGTGCACTGTTACGCTCCTTACAATATTTACATATACTGTCTCCTTGAATCTGCACAATCTAGGATACAAGCGTTATTTCTAAGATGAAAAGATGAAGGCACAGAGACATCTGATAAACACAAAGGACACAGCCAGTGAACGAAGGAGCTGGGATTTAACTGGACTCTGTCTGATGGGAGATTGCACTAAACAGTCTCTCATATGTTCCCGATATACACAGCACAGGGATCACACAGCAGGTGCTCAAATCATCTTATGCGCTAGTGAGAGGAAGAGGTCAACTTGGGTTGGCACCTTAGTACCACTGGCAATGTAATCTTCAGTTTTCAAAAGCCATATCAGATTCCGCTGATCTTTGCCACAAAGAGAAAGGTTTGGTTTTTAAATTTGCAGCTTTTGCCTTTTCCAAAGCCATCTTGACCAGATATTACTACTGTTTTCTTTTGAATACTCCGCCACGCACAATCTCGTACACAATCCCATTATCTCTTGGTAATTCCCACTCTATGAGCCCGCCCAGCTGTTTCAGAAGCATCTCCATGCCAGCAACCGGGACTATTGGATGGCTGCCCAACAGCACAATACAGAACAAGAAGAGCGTGCTAGAGTTACTGAAAATGCTTCCACGGACCATTCACTCCCCCGCTCCAGCATATGCCAGTCGCTGCCCTCTGAAAGCCAGAACAGTGCAGGCTCCAGGGCTGCTGAGAAGGCAGATCTTCTTATCTGTGACCTCGTGATATGTACATGGAAGCAAGGAGTGAACCCCCACCTCTGAGCACTGAGGGTGTGCTTACAGAGTGGGAGATCCTTCCCTTGGAGGGCAAGCGGACAATACAGTGGTGTTGATATGCTTATTAAAAGTGGCCTCCAGTGGCCAGTCTAATGGGGACTCCTGCCACACATCAGATGAAGCCCACTCTCCTGCTAGCTGGCTTTGGTAAGTACAGACAAGTTTTCAGAAGCAGGGCAACAGAATGAGCATCAAAACCACCTCTGCATTTAATGGTGGGAGCAAGGTGGCAATAAAGGCCACAGTCCCAGGACTCCAGGACATGCTGGGTCCTGGGCCCTGTATGATATGCTCCCAAACATGCTGTGGAATCAAGCCTGTGCTTCTACTGGCCAGGGTTCTGGGCCCAGGCAGAGGCAGCACTCAACCCATCTACTCCTGTTATTCTTTCCTCTCCCTCATTTGCTTCCTAGTCTTCTCTACCACATTTCTTCAGAAATGTACCATAGGGGAGAGGCAGTTGTGGCAGGATCTGTCCATTTGAAGGCCTTTCTGCATTTAGCTTTGCCTGAGGGCTCCTGCTCTATACCCAGCCTCCTAAAATCTCAATTTAGGGCTCAGGAAGAAATGAGCCTCCAATAGGATCTAATATCCTCTAGGTGTTCCCAATTCCCACATGTGTTCCCATGGAAGCTGGATAAACTCTGGACAATCCAGAGAGAGTTTCTGGTACTGGTGGGGGACTGGGAGAGAATGGGGTGGGTTCTGGGTCCTTGCAGGCTCTGATGTTCCTTTTATCCACCTGTTTATCAACCCACCCAGGATGATTCATTGAACTGAGGTGGAGATGAGTGCTTCCTGCCCAATCTTTCCTTTTGAATATTACCCTTGACTACCCTGATTTGCCTCCTTGATATTTAACACCTTCCCCTTTCCCGTCCTAAATGTGTTCTAAGGTTGCCACCCCAGTTTTCAGATCTTTTGTCATTTATAGTCTTAAGGAAAGGTAGAAAGATGGGCAGAGAAGAAAGGCAGAAAAACGTGATGATCCAAAACCTATGATGCAGCAAAGGCAGTTCTTAGAGGAAAGTTTATAGCAAAACCTCAAGAAACAAAGTGAAGTGAAGTTAAGTGAAAGTTGCTCAGTCGTGGTCTGACTCTTTGAGACCCCATGGACTATACAGTCCATGGAATTCTCCAGGTCAGTATACTGGAGTGAGTAGCTGTTCTCTTCTCCAGGGGATGTTCCCAACCCAGGAATCGAACCCAGGTCTTCCACATTGCAAGTGGATTCTTTACTAGCTGAGCCACCTGGGAAGCCCCAAGAAACAAGAAAAATCTCAAATAAACAACCTAACCTTACATCTAAAGCAAAAGGAGAAGGCAGAACAAAAAAAATGTAAAGTCAGTAGAAAGAAAGAAATCATAAAGATCAGAGCAGAAATAAATGAAATAGAGATGAAGAAAACAATACAAAAGATCAATGAAACTAAAAGCTGGTTCTTTAAGAAGAAAACAAAATTGATAAACCTTTAGGCAAACCAGTCCATCCTACAGGAAATCAGTCCTGAATATTCACTGGAAGGACTGATGTTGAAGCTGAAACTCCAATACTCTGGCCACCTGATGTGAAGAGCTGACTCATTTGAAAAGACCCTGATGCTGGGAAAAGTTGAAGGCGGGAGGAGAAGGGGATGGCAGGGAATGAGATGGTTGGATGGCATCACCGACTCAATGGACATGATTTTGAGTAAACTCTGGAGTTGGTGATGGACAGGGAGGCCTGGCGTGCTGCAGTCCATAGGGTTGCAAAGAGTCGGACACGACTGAGAGATTGAACTGAACTGAACTAGGCAGACTCATCAAGAAAAAAGAGAAGAGAACTCAAATCAATAACATTATAAATGCAAAATGAGAAGTTACAACTGACACCACAGAAATACAGGGGATCATAAGAGACTACTACAAGTCAATAAAATGGACAACCTAGAGGAAGTAGACAAATCCTTAGCAATGTACAATCTTCCAAGACTGAGCCAGTAAGAACAGAAAAAAAAAATATGGACAGACAAATCACAAGTACTGATTGAAGCTGCAGTTAAACAACTTCTAACAAACAAAAGTCTGGGACCAGATGGTTTCACAGGTGAATTCTATCAAACATTTAGCAAAGAGTTAACACCTATCCTTCTGAAACTCTTCCAAAAAAGTTCAGAGGAAGGAATAATCCCAGGCTCATTCTATATGGCCATGATCACCCTGATACCAAAATGAGAGAGATATCACAAAAAAGAAAATTATAGGCAAATGTCACTGATGAATGTAGATTCAAAAATCCTCAGCAAAGTACTAACAAACCAAATCCAGCAATGCATTAAAGCATTATATACCATGATCAAGTGGGATTTATCTCAGGGATGCAAGGATTCTTCAGCACATGTAAATCAAACACTGTGAAATACCACATTAACAAACCAAAGAATAAAAACTATATGATCATCTCAATAGATGCAGAAAAAACTTTTGACAAAATTCAACACCCATTTATGATAAAAAAGCTCTCTAGAGAGTGGGCACAGAGGGAACCTACCTCAATATAATAAAAGTCATATATGACAAACCCACAGGAATCATTCTAAATAGTGAAAAACTGAAAGCATTTCCTCTAAGATCAGGAAGGAGGCAAGGATGTCCACTGTTTTCAGTTTAGATCAACGTAGTTTTGAAGTCCTAGCCATGGCAATCAGAGACGGAAAAGAAAGAAAAGGAATCTGAATTGGAAAAGAAGTAAAACTGTCAGTGTATGAAGACAAGGTGATGCTATACACAGAAAATCCTAAAGATGCCTCCAGAAAGCTGCTAGAGCTCATCAATGAATGTGGTAACGTTGCAGAATATGAAAAGTAATACACAGAAATCTCTTGAATTTGTATATACTAACAATGAAAGATCAAAAAGAGAAATTAGGGAAACAGTTCCATTTATCATCACATCAAAAGGAATAAAATACCTAGGAATAAACCTACCTAAGGAAGCAGAAGACATCTACTCAGAAAACTGTAGGATACTAATGAAAGAAATAAAAAATGACACAAACAGATGAAGAGATATACTATGGTCTTGGACTGGAAGAATCGATATTATGAAAATGTCCATACTACTCAAAGCAATATGCATATTCAATGCAATCCCTATGAATTACCCATGGCATTTTAACAGAATTAGAACAAAAAAATTTACAATTTGTATGAAAACATAAAGAACCTGAATAGCCAAAGAAACTTTCAAAAGAAAAACAGAGCTGGAGGAATCAGTCTCTCCAACTTCAGACTAGACTACAAAGCTACAGCCATCAAAACAGCATGGTACAGGCAAAAAAGAAGAAATAGAGACCAATGGAATAGGATAGAAAGTACAAAGATAAACCTACACACCTGTGGTTACCTAGTACATGACAAAGAAGGCAAGAACATACATGGAGAAAAGACAGTCTCTTCAATAGTGGTGTTAGAAAAATTGGACAGCTACATGCAAAAGAATGAAATTATAACACTCCCTAACACCATACACAAAAATAAACTCAAAATGGATTAAAGACTTAAATGTAAGGCTGGATACTGTATAACTCAGAAGAAACCATAGGCAAAACACTCTCTGACATAAATCACAGCAAGAGTTTTTTGACCCATTTCCTACAGTAATGGAAATAAAAACAACAACAACAAGAACAAATGGAAACTTATTAAAGTTAAAAGCTTCTGCACAGCAAAGGAAGCCATAAAACAAAATTAAAAGGCAACCAACAGAACTGGCAGAAAAGATCTGCAAATGAAGTGACTGACAAAGGATTAATCTCCAAAGTATACAGACAGCTCATGTAGCTCTATATGAAAAGCAAACAAGCAACCTAATCAGAAAATGAGTGAAAGATTTAAATAGATATTTCTCCAAAGAAGTATTACAGATGGCCAAAAAGTACACGCAAAGATGTTCAACAGCATTAATTATGATAGAAATGCAAATCAAAACTACAATGAGATATCACCTCACATGGGCCAGAATGGCCATCATCAAAAAATCTGCAAACGAGGAATGCTGGAGAGGGTGTAGAAAAATGCAATCCTTCTACATTGTTGGGAATGTAAGTTGGTACAGTGACTATGGAAAAGAGTTCCTTAAAAAAAACTAAAAATTGAATTACCATATGATCCAGCAATCCACTCCTGGACATATATTTGGAGAAAAACCAGAGTTCAAAAGGATACATGCACCCCAGTGTTCACTGCTGCACTGTTAACAACAGCCAGGACAGGGAAGTAACCTAAATGCCCATCAACAGAGGAACAGATCAAGAAGATGTGATATACACACAGAACGGAATATTACTTAACCACAAAAAGAGTGCCATTTGCAAGGACATGGATGGACCTAGAGGCTGTCATATTGAGTGAACTCAGAGAAAGACAAATAGCATATGATATTGCTTATATGTGGAATCTAAAAAAAGGATACCAATGAACTTATTTACAGAACAGAAATAGAATCTTGGGATTAATATACACACACCACTATACATAAAACAGATAATTAATAAGGACCTACTATATAGCATACAGAACTCTACTTAATACTCTTAATGACCTATATGGGAAAAGACTCTAAAAATGGATGTATGTATACAAATAACTGATTTGCTTTGCTGTACGGCAGAAACTAACACAACATTGTAAATCAACAATGTTTCTGATAAAAATTAATTAAAAAGAAAAAAAATTTACTATGTGAGTTCCCTGAGGGCAGGTGATATGTCTGTCTGTCTTGCTCACTGCATAGGACCCCAGTGCATAGGACTGTCCCCAAAGCATGGTAGACACTCAAGAAACATCTGTTAGTTGAACAGATAAAGTAATAGTACCTTTTGCATTCAAAAAAAAAAAAAAAAAAAGAAGAAGAAAGGGAGAAGGTCATAGCTGGAGAGGCCAAGTTGAAATGTTATTTAGGGCTGGGGATGAGGACAAGGAAAGCAGAGGAGAGAACTACCTATGAGGCCAGGAGTGGAGGGGCCCTGGGGAGATGCCGTGTAGAGAGGCTGTGCTGGGGGAGAGAAACTGGGAGAAAGAGTCAGCAATACTTGGGGTTAGTAATTGGTTCCCCTTTCAGTTCCCTGAGGAACACAGATAAACAGAGAAATTCTTAAATTTTTTTTTTCTTCTTCCCTTAGAGGCTGGATCTCTCTTATTTGAATATGACTCTGTAAGAGATTCGGCCAGGGATGCTCCTAATATATTAGGGCTGCAAAAAAAGTTTCATTACTTCTACTCTGCCAGACTCTGTGCTAGGCACTGAGGGAACAAATCTGAGTAAGAAATGATCCATGGCCGAGGAATTCATGGAATTCAGTGATTCTAAGAGGTGATGATTCAAAGATCCTAGTTTTTTAGAATTTCATTGTGCTGAAATTCTCAACCCCACTGCAATGGCTGGGCAGTACATTTCCAGCACTTGAGCCAGAGGGCAGGATTTCTGGGAGGAGACAGTTTAGGTCTCCTCTTCCTTTTCTTAGGAAGAGTCTGCGAGATGCAGAGGTTCTGGGAGCAAAGGCCAGGTGCCTCTAGGAGGATCCTTATCACCAACTCAGGGGACTATTTCTGTTCCTGAGACAAAAAATTCATCGTGGTATAATCATTACTCTGGTTCCAGTTCAGGTTTTTGTCCCAGCTGTCTTCACTCTTTGCTGTCTCTCAATTCGCACTTGGCCACTAGAATAATGCTTGAAATCCACGATAGAGGCCAACCTTGACCTAAATCCGTTAAGAGACCTAAGTAAATTCATTGAGTTGGGTGTCTTTTAATCTCTGTTGAAAGATAATAGCTTGTTAGTTTAACTAAGCCTCTGTACCTTGATGAAAAATATTGTTTAGAGAAAATATTGATTGAAGTTTCATCCCTATCAGAAGGCTTATGTGTGTGTGATTTGCCAACATTTGCTTGTGAGTCTTGATGTTCCAGGGACTAGTAAAAGTGGCTGAGACCCCAGAAGATGTGTAAACAGGACCTAACTGAGTGGGTATTTCAACAGTTTCCTTTTGCTTAACATTAATCCCTCTTGTATCTCTTAAGTTTTCACTCATCTGTCAGTATTTCAATTTACTTTCCTCCCCTCTTGTGTGGCTTCCCTGGTGGCTCAAAGAATCTGCCTGCAATGCTGGAGACCAGGGTTCAATCCCTGGGTCAGGAAGACCTCCTGGAGGAGGGCATGGCCACCCACTCCAGTATTCTTGCCTGGAGAATTCCATGGACAGAGAAGCCTGGCAGCCTTCAGTTATAGGGCCAGAAAGAGTTGGACACGACTGAAGCGAATTCACACACATGCAACAGAGAAACTAGAGGACTTGCCCAAAGTCATACACTCCCAGTCCTGGGTTCTTTCCTCCCCAGGAGGCTGCCTGGCATTCCTCCATGAGGAGGCACCAGTGTATCCTGTGGCTTGAAATCCTTCTGAAAAGATGAAGTCAACACTCACCAAAGCACTAGGGGATTGTCTTTTTATGTTTCCCAGTGGGATGAAATACAATGTCTGGTGATACATAGACTTTGCCTCTCCCAGCCCCAGATCAGTGTTTCCCCATCTCCTACCTAGCTGACCCAGGCCAGTCAGGGCTTGGTGGGGATCCCACCCCTTATGCCACAACTGGCAGGGAGTTCTCTTACTTCCTGCTCTGTCCACACCCACAAAGTGTAAACATTAAAAGCAAATGTTTGAGAGGATGCTTGTTCCTAGAGCTGGGTGGTTTCAGGCTTATAGAGAGTAATCATTACCAATACACTCCTATTCTAATTTCCTTATACTAAACATATGTTTTACAGCTGGGTGGATTTCCTTCATACCGGATCTGCCTCTATCAGAATGCGGGGCTTATCCAAGACTTTCACAAGGGTTTAGCTTTCCACCCTGGCTGCCAACTTGCACCTTTGTTCCTGGAACTAAAGTAAAAGTAGGCAGGGAGAAACCAGTGATGTGTGGACAAGGGGAAGGGTTTCCTGTCCTCCCCCTAAAAAAAACAGGTTAGACTCTTCCTGAGGGATGAAGGGCCTTAAAAGCCAAGTATTCGACTGAAAGCTGTTGGGGAAATTTCAGGCATTTTTGCCACTGGTAAGGAGAGCCAATGCACTTGGCTATTCGCGTCACCGCCCTTCCTCTGTCCCTCATCATTTCAGGAACCCCACCATTCCAGGGATCCAAGGTGCTTGATGCAAACTCATTTTACTGTACATCTTGGGATCTGACCCTTAGGGGAGCACAAAAAACAGGAACCCATGTAGCTCTGTATACACAAACTTTAGATTCAATATTGACATTCTGTGCAATCAGTTCTGCTTCCTGTAATAAGGAGGTTGGCACGTGGTGAGGGCTCTGGGCATTTTGTGTATGTCCTTGTGCTCATTGGTCCCCCACCTCTGACAGCTTTGTTAATGGGTAAGTCAGTCTCAGTGCTGCTGCTGCTGCTAAGTTGCTTCAGTCGTGTCCAACTCTGTGCAACCCCATAGATAGCAGCCCACCAGGCTCCCCCGTCCCTGGGATTCTCCAGGCAAGAACACTGTTGCCATTTCCTTCTCCAATGCATGAAAGTGAAAAGTGAAAGTGAAGTTGCTCAGTCGTGTCCAACCCTCAGCGACCCCATGGATTGCAGCCTTCTAGGCTCCTCCGTCCATGGGATTTTCCAGACAGGAGTACTGGAGTGGGGTGCCATTGCCTTCTCCACAGTCTCAGTGCATTAGTTATCTATTGCCATTTAACAAAATACTCTGAAATTTAGTAAAAAGACAATGAATATCGATTATCTCACATAGTTTCTGTGGGTCAGGTATTCAGGAGCAGTTTAGCTATGTGATTCTGGCTCAGAATCATAGGGGTACCAAAACAGGTTGCATGTCCCCTAAAAATCATGTGTTTTTTTTTTTTTAATTATTGGAGAATAAAGAAGGCTGAGCATTGAAGAATTGATGCTGTGGTGTTGGAGAAGACTCTTGAGAGTCCCTTGGACTGCAAGGAGATCAAACCAATCAATCGTAAAGGAAATCAGTCCTGAATATTCACTGGAAGGACTGAGGCTGAAGCTGAATCTCCAATACTTTGGCCACCTGATGTGAAGAACTGACTCACTGGAAAAGACTCTCATGCTGGGAAAGATCGAGGGCAAGAGGAGAAGGGGGTGACACAGGATGAGATGGTTGGATGGCATCACCGACTCAATGGACATGAGTTAGAGCAAACTCCAGCAGATAGTGAAGGACAGGGAAGCCTGGTGTGCTGCAGTCCATGGGGTCACAAAGAGTTGAACACAACTGAGTGACTGAACAATACACAACATAGTTGATTACACTGTTGTGCTGGTTTCTGCTGTACAGCAAAGTGAATCAGTTATACATAGATGTATGTCCACTCTCTTTTAGGATCTTTTCCTATATAGGTCATCACAGAGCACTGAGTACAGTTTCCTGTGCTATATGGGAGGTCTTCATTAGTTATCTATTTTACATAAATCAGTGTGTATATATGTCAATCCCAATAAAATTCATAGGCTAAATCGTAATGGCCAATGTGATATTTGGAAGTAGGCCTTTACGTTATGAAACTGGAGGCTGCAGGAAGAGGACTTCTTAAGAGAGAGCCCAGGGAGCTCCCTCACCCTATGTACCATCTGAGGACATTGATAAGACAGACATCTGTGACCCAGGAAGTGAACTCTCATCAGACACAAAATCTGCTGACACCTTGGTCTTGGACATCCAACTTCCAAAACTGTGAGAAATAAATCTGTATTGTTTATAAACCACCCAGTCTATGGCACTACTGTTATAGCAGCCCACATGGGCTAAGACAAGGTCACAGGCAAAATGCTAGCTGAGGCTCTGAGGTTGTGATTAGGGCGGGATGATTCTATTCCAGGGTTGCTCACTCACATGTCTGGCCAATTTGGCCTGATTGTGGGTGGTGGCCTTAGTTCTCTACCTTCTGGGTCTCTCTGTAGGGTGGCTTGAGATTTACCACAACATGCCAGCTGCCTCCTCCAGAGAGAGTGATCCAAGAGAGGGTAGCATCATACCAAATGTCTTTTATGACCCAGCCTCAGAGGTCACATGCCATCATTTCTGCAAAGTCCCACTGGTGACACAGGTCAGTCCTATTTCGTAAGTAAGGGAACCACACATGGGTGTGGGAACCAAGAGGTGAGTGACCTTGGAGGCTGGCTACATTTGGTTTACACATTGTAACTCCAGTTCTCTTATCTACATTTTCACTATTTTCCTGAGCAGCATTAGTTTTGAGACTGAAGCGTGAATATACCTGCCGAGAAGCCTATCTACATGACCCTCCATGCAGCTAGGATCTGTGGGGGACAAGGGACTCTCTTGGCACTACGGAATATACAGAAGAGGTAGTAACAGCTCTGTTAGCTTCCGTTTACCTATGTTTCTCAGAAAACTGTGTTGGAGTTAATGGAGATGAGAATCAAACATTTAAGGGGGCTTGCATGCAAACAGGAAAAATAGCCAAATTTTACTGAGCACCTATTATGTGGCAGGCATTGCGTTAAACAGCTCATACGCTCCTGTAAATGTGTATACCTGCCACGTCTCTGATGAGGCCCCCAGTCTGTTATCTCCCCGCTCACTTTCCATCACAGTGAGAGTTAACTTGTTCAGCCTCCATGTAATGATTACTGCAAGTCAGGCTTCCATCTTATCAAAAATACAGCTAAAGTTAGGGGGCTTTTTACATGCCCAGTATGTTCTATCAAAGACTTCTGGAAAATATTTCCTTTAAAGAACAGGAGCTGTAACAAACTGCCACAAACTCAGGGGCTTAAAACGATACAGATGTATGACCTCACAGCTGTGTAGGTCAGAGGCCCAACACGACTCTACACTCAAGACGCGGGCAGGGCTGCACTCCTGGAGGCTCTGGGGAGACTCTGTTTCTCTGCCTTTTTAGCTTTGAGAGGCTGCCTACATTTCTTGGTTCATGGTCCCTCTCCTCCATCTTCAAAGACAGGAAGGTGACACCTCTCTGACCGCTCTTCTGGTCCTCATGGTCTCCTTCTCTGTCTACAGTGGGGAAAGCTGCTTTTAAGGACTCATGTGCCTAGACAGTGCCCACTCAGATAATGGCTAATCCTCCATCTCAAAGTCCCTAACCTTCATCACATCTTCAAAATCCCATTCGCCATACAAAATTAATACATTCACAATTTATGGGGATTAGAATGTGGACATCTGGGGGGGGCATTATTCTTCCTACTATTACTATAAGTGAAGGAACTGGGACTTCGGCTTACAGTACAAAACACGGTCATTAAGACATTGTGTTACTGGAGGAGGATAGACATATAGAGTAACTGAACATGAAAGTCCAGAATAGACACACACAAGTATGGCCAGCTGGTTTTTGACAAAAGAGCAAAATGGAGGAAGGATAGTTTTTTTTTTTTAAATAAAAGGTATTGGAATAATTGGACATCTTTAGGCAAAAAAAAAAAAGCCTAAAGATGACCTAAAGCCTCTCATCTTGTACAACAATTAACTCAAAATGGATTATAGATCTAAAATATAAACTGTAAAACTATAAAACTTTTAGAAGAAAATCTTGTGACCTAGGCTAGGGAAAAGAGATCTTAGACATACCATCAAAAGCACAATTCATAAAAAGAAAAAAAAAAAAGAAAACATTGGATTCCATCAAGACTAAAATCTTTGCTCTATAAAAGTCCCTGGGCATCACCGACTCAATGGACATGAGTTTGAGCAAAATCCGGGAGATGGTGAAGGGCAGGGAAGCCTGGTGTGCTGCAGTCCAAGGGGTCACAAAGAGTTAGACACAACTTAGCGCCTGAGCAGCAACGAAAGGATGAAAAGACAAGCTAAAAAATGGTGGGGGGGGGGGAGGGGGCGGTAATTTGCAAGTCTCATATCTGACAAAGGACTTGTATACAGAATATATAGAGAACTTTTTAAAACTCAAAAGTAAAGAAACAAATAATCCATTAGAAAATGGACCAAGGAGTTGAACAGACATTTCAACAAATGGAGATATAGATAGCAAACACATGCATAAGTGTATGTTCAACGTCATTCGCCATTAGTAAATGCAAATTAAAACCATGATGATATACCATGACTCCTCTATTAGAATGGCTACAGTAAAAAACCCTGACGAATCAAGAAAGTGGGGCACGAGTACATATCTGGTGGCAATGAAAATGGTACAGCCACTCTGTAAAACAGTGTGGCAGTTTCTTATAAAGTCAAGTATATGTTTACCTTGCAACCCAGCAACTGTGCCCTTGGATATTTATCCCAGGGAAATGAAAACATTCTATTCCCACAAAACCCATTTAAGAGTGTTTATAGCGGCTGTATTTGCAATAGCCCCAAACTGGAAGTTGCCCAGACATCCTTCACCAGGTGAATGATTAAACAAATGGTGTTAGAAAATAGAGTATTATTCAGCAAGTAAAAAGAAATGAACTGTTGACACAGGCAACAATTTGGATGGATCTCAAAGATACGCTGAATGAAAAAAAAAAAGCCAACCTCAACTGTTATATATATTTACATTTATACAACAGTCTTACCGAACAATAGTGATGGTCGCTGGCAGGCAGGAGTGGTAGAAGGTGTGGCTATCAGGGGACAGGCTGACGGAGCTTCTTTGTGGAGGTGGAACAATTCTATATTCTGATTGTAGTGGTGGCGGCACAAATCTATACGTGTCATAAAATTTCATAATATATATACCCATAAAATGCAAGTAAAAACTGGTGGAATCCAATTCATAATTAATAGTGTTGTTTCAATTTTTTTGATAATGTGTTTATGTTGATGTTATCATTACACTGTGTGACCTGTGCGTCTTAACTGTCTGTGCTGTTTTTATAATTTCCTGTATTAATTTTTTCAAATAAAAGTAAGCAAACAAACAAAACCCCCAAACACACACCCTGGCTTTTTCTCACTCCACGCCTGCGCTCTGTCTGGGTAGCACTGATATCCATCTCATGCTTTCTCACTTGCCTTTGCCACGGAATCTGAACTGAAAAAAGAGAGTAAACCACATCTGGGGTGAAACAGTGTCTCCCAAAGGACTCCGTTGAGTACTCATTCGGCAGGATTTCATATTAGGCAAGAATGAAGCCCTTTGAGTTTCCACTTTGAACAGAGACATAGGAGAGAACTCTTTCTCCCCTTCTCCGTTCCTCCTTCCTTCCGGTTGGAGGCCCTGTTCCCCGTCTGACGACGGACCTGCATGAAATACAGAATGACCAACAATCCACTCTGGAAGCTGAACGTGAGGGGCAAGGCCTTTGGGAAACTGAGGTGGAGGGTTATGAGGAAGTAGATCCAGGACTATTACATTTCCTGGTGACTACAGGTTGGCCACAAGGTGAATCCTAAGTTTTTAAAGACACCTCCTTGTGTGGAGAAAAGGGAGCCCTCCCACATGGCTGGTGGGGATGCAATAAAAAGTAACACTTTACAAAAGACTTTGAAGAGAAATTCAGGAGTGACTTAAGTGGTTCTGGGTCATGGTCCTCACCATACTGCGGTCTTTTGAAGGGAGCCTGGGAGATCTGATTCCGAGATGGCTCACTGGCATGGCTGCCCCATTTGTGCTGGTGGTTGGCATGACACTTCAGTTCTTCACCATGTAGACCTCTCATAAGGCTGCTTGACTGCTCTTACGACACGGTGGCTGGCTTCTTCCAGGAAAAGGGATCCAAGAGAGAGCAAGGTAGAAGCCACAAAATTATATATGATGTAGTCCTGGATGTCATGCACCATCATTTCTGCAATATTCTCCTAGGTTACACAGGTCAGACCTATTCAGTGGTGTGAGAGGGACTGACTGACTACACATGGCATCAGCTCCAGCACGAAAGAATCACTGGGTGCCATCATGAAGGTTGGGTACAAAACCTTCTAACAGAAAGAAATTACTGAACGCAACAGCCTTAAGTGGATGACAGGAGTTCTCAATGGCTTGAGTGGTCTTTTTCCAGAGGCTGTACCACTCTTCCTCTCCACAAGAACTGGCGTGGAATTCTGGGGTCACAATCTGCTCATTCTTTCAACAGGTATTTACTGAACACCTTACTGTGTGCTGTCAGTCTGCTTAGGACCTATGCAGGAGCCCTGCAGAGAAGCACATCCCAGGAGCACAGTCAGAAAGCAGACACACAGCCCGGGAAGAAGTACCACCTTGAGTCATGAGCAGGCGTGCAATGTTTACCGTTCATCCTAGTTATTCGTTTAAGTAGGGGCTCCCACGAAGTGTGCCATCCTGAACAGCACTTCTGCCCTCTGTTTGTTTGCTGGGTAATGACTTTGTTCACGTGCTCTGCTTAAATGGATGGACTCCCCTCTCCGCTCCTCTCACTGGTCATAACTCTTTCTGTTCCCATTTCATCGAGACAGGTGCCCTCCAAATCACACTCCCCACATTTATCACAGCTAAATAGCTTCCTGATGCCTTCTCCCATATTTCTGAAAGCAAGCGCCCTCTTACCTTACACACAGAGCCTAACCAGAACAGGAAATGTGATTAATGCCACCAACTTACTTCTTCCCTCAGGTTATTTATGTCTCAGTCAAAGTCCAGGTTGCCAGTGAGAGACGGACTCTGGCCATTTTCAGCATAAAGGAATTTATTAGAAGGACATCTGAGTTCTTCGAATGAAAGGTGGTTTGGAAACCAAACTTGGGAGGTGGGTGAGAACCAAGGCCTTTCTGAAGAGCCAGGTGGCAGGGGGCAATGTGGTCAGTGTGCACTGAGTCGCTGCGATAACGCACCTTCCAGGGCTCCTCCTGTCCTGACTTCATGGCCTTAAGATTCAAATCCTGGGAGAGAGCATCTGTTCGGCTTGGTCAAGGTCAACACTGGTCCCAGGCTTCAGAAGCAAGAGCTGACCCATTTTGTCTTAATAAGGAAGGCAAATATTTCTACACGTTTACTAATTCTCTTAAATGGCTCTAGTTCAGATTCTCTAAATGGCTCAGTCACCATTCTACTCCAATGGAAGCTCTCCACTGCTCAATGAGGAGTCAATTACTGTACTGTCCTTAGGATCCACCCACGGCTTGTATTAATATTGTCCGCCAATGAGCCATCCAAGATAGCAAACGCTCTTGAGAAGTATTTCAATGGAATGTTCTATCAGTTTACCAATACTCATCTTCTAATGTCATTTATTACAGAAAATTAGATGACTGTAGCATGAGCAGAAGAATATTGATTGCCAGCCTCTGAATTTTTAATATGAGTATTTGATTTATAAATTAATCCTTCATTTCATTAATTAGAGTAGCAAGCCCGTCTCTCATTCAAGCTATGGTGCTGAGGATTACTGTGACTTTCCTGTCGGCAATATTACATAATCATGATTTGTTAATATGAGTTTCATCTCTGGTCCAGGTTTTGTGTCCTGCTGTGGCAAGCAGCCTCATGCTTTCTGGGTTTGTAGTTATCCTTCTGTGGTCCACATTTCATCTTTTGTTCTCAATCTACTTGCCCATTTTGGCCAACTTTTTTCTGAGCATCTTCCACAGGTTGATCTCTCCCTTGCCTCAGGATCTGATAATGTTATCAGGAAGGTATTCAGCTCTTGTTGGCTCACAGGGCCTCTGATTGTCCAAGTGAATGTCCCTTAAACTATTGTCCAAGTGAATGTCCCTGAACCCCAGCTTGCGTTCAGGCACAGGCACAATTGGTTCCCTGTTGAATGTTTGAAAGAATGAGTAAGTGAACAAATGCTTTCTGTTCTCCAAGCATTTTCCACAGTGAGTATCCTGTTTCAATCTTTTACAACACAACACCCCCGGATTGTTGCTGATCAGAAGCTCAGATTCTGGAGTCTGACAGAATCCTATCTTTGTCATATATGAGCCATGTGATCCTGTTTCTTTGTCAATAAAATAGGAATAATCAGACTCCCCATCTCACAGGGTTAACTGTGTGGTCACCCTGTGCGGAGGGCAGGACGAGCCTCCTGCTACCCCACATTGTTACTGGGCTTTCTTATTGGCTTGCCCAGATTGGGCGGACAAAGGGAAATGGGAGTGCTGGGGGCTTAAAGGCTGTCAGCGGTCAAACATACGAAATGGAGTCTGACTCCATTTATAGGACTGTGGTGAGAAAATCACAGCTGAAAGCATTTAGAATAGCGTAGGGCTATAGTGTTTCATAAATGGATTATTAATGCAGTGATGGTTTAATTTTTTTAAAGAAGCCTTTGCATCTGTTGCCCCATTTCCTCTTTATATCAGCCCAAGCAACTGGGAAACCTGGTCAGAAGCAGGTCTGGCGCAAAGGAAGCATTTGACAAGTGACAGCTGCTGACCTCAGGATCACTGTATCCACCATCAATCCCAGTTTTATCATCGTCACCATCACCACCATCACTACCATGGTTACTGCCACAGTCCCCCACGACTAACAGCAGCAGCATCACCACATCATTATCTTTGTCATCATCATCACTATTATCAAAAGATTTCTCATGGATCATCAACTTTTTTAGGTTTGAGAACTATCTTTCTCTGTCGTTGCAGACCAAATGACACGAGGTATTAGGAACAAAAAAAATATAGACTTACCTGGCTTAAAAATAATTAGTGCCTCATTAGCAAGAAATCCAAGAAGGTGATTCTCAGCGGCTCAGAGACATTATTAAAGACTCTGGCTCTTTTCTCCTTCTGCTCTGCTGTTCTCATTGCATCACCAGTTCCTCAGCTGGTTAATGACATGAAGTGGCAGCAGCATATAGAAATGTGTGTTTTGGTAGAAAAAGGGACTAATTCTTTCATGAGTTTTCTTTTGCTAGCACGTCAGCTCTTTTACCTAAGTGTCTCCCCTCAGTCCTTCTCGCCTTAGCAGCCTGGGCTGCATGAGCACTTCCTGGGAGAAGGCGTAGGAGGGTTTCTCCAGAGGTACTGGGCAAGGGAGGAACCGACTGTCGGAGGAAAGCTGGGGCTCCTCTCCTGCTGTGAATGACTAAGTAAATACCCTGGAGTCTGCTTACCACAGGCATAGCCACAGCCCTCTCGAGGAAGCTTCTGGTGGCTCCCTCACATGTGTAATGTCTAGAAAGCCAAGGCCCATGTGGCTCAGTCCCCAAAAGGTACTGCAACGACAATCATATAGGCAACACCATCAAGTGCTTTTATAAAATAAGTTCTTTTCTTTGTATTATTCTGAGCATTCTCATAATGACAGAATCCTCACTGGATTTCCTTGAAATTTTGTTTTATAAATCTTCTCATGCCATGATGTTCTCTAGACCCTTGACCCTCCACACACAAGAAGCAAAAGCTTCCTTCAGATCTTGCCCCTGCCTGTTACCCCTTCTTCACTCCCTTTGCCTCTTAGCTTCTCACCCCCAAACCCACCCAGCTGGTCCAGCCTCTCCTTGGAGGGTGGAGCCCGGAAGTAAGCTGTAATGGTTAATTTTATGTATCAGTTGTTTGGGCTATAGTGTCCAGATATGCTCAAACATTATTCTAGCTGTTTCTATGAAAGTATACACACACACACACACATATATATGTATTTGTTTTTGGATAAGGTTAACATTTAAGTCTGTGGACTTTGAGTAAAACATTGCCTTCTGTACTGTCAGTGGGCCTCCTCTAATCAGTTGAAGGCCTTAAAAGAACAAACTGAACCTCCTCTGAGCAAGAAGGAATTCCGCCAGCTGATTGCCTTTGGACTTGAACTGCAACTTTCCTCTGAGTCTCCAGTCTGCCAGTCTAGCCCAGCAGATTTCAAACTTAGGAAGACTCCACAACTGCATTATTCAATTCCTTAAATAAATCTCTGCCTCTCTCTATACATGCATTTTGCTGGTACTATTTTTCTAGAGAACTCTGTCTAAACTTTGGACCAAGCTTGAGACCTCTTTTGTGGGTTGGGGGTGAGGAAAGTCTGAGAGTACATTAATGGTTAATTTTGATTACAGCACAGATAGGAAGAATTCTGGATACTGCATTTTGTTTTCTGTAGGTGCAGGTCAGATTTACTGCCCTGAGCAGATTCCCCTCCTGGGTAGACACTGAACACCCAGCCAGCTACATGGAACAGCAGAGACAGTATGTCCTGCCTACCCCAGTGGATAACCCCTGAGGACCCAGGCTTGGCCTAGACCGGTGGTCCTCAATACCGGTGGGTTCTGTCCCCTGGGACCATCTGGCAAAAGCCAGAAGACAGTTTTGATTAATCACGACTGGGAAGCAGGGGATGTTACTGCTACGTCTCTAGGAGGTAAAGGTAGGGACATGGCTAAACGTCCTACAAGGCACAGGACTGCCCCACAGCCACCCCCTGACAAAGGGTAGTCTCACACAAATGTCAGTAGTGTCAAGGTTGGGAAACCCTGATCTAGACAATTAAGTAACAATACAACAATACAGTATTAATACTTAATACTTAACAATACAGGCCTTCAACTCTACCTTCCATGCGATGTCTGTTCTCCTTCTCTTGCCTGTTCCTGCCTCGCTTACTCTCTCTCTCCTTTATTTCCCTGTCTCTGTGTGTCTCCATGTCTGTCTGTCTCTTTCTCTCTCTCTCACACACACAAGCTCTTTTTTCTAGAGGGATTCTATGAGCTGAGAGAATTATGACAGAGATCGAAAAGACAGCAGCATTTATTTCACTATATCTCTGTCCTCTAACACCTCAGTGCTTACAGCCCAAGGCTCTGGTACCCTAGCATAAAATCTGTGAGATTTAAACGTATACTAGGAGATGCCTTGTAAAACATACAGAATATGATCTGACAAGGTCCTTTCCCAGTGTCCTACTCCACACAAATCTCCGGGCAATAATTCAACTTCAGGGCTTTTCTCCTCTTAAAATAGGTGTGTGACGCCACCCAGGCCCTGGCCTGAAGTGCAGATTGTAGTTAACATTGAGCACTTCCTTCTCTGGGTAATGGATTTTATTTCACCAAAAATGAGCATTAAAGAGCTTCTAAGGAGACACCATTGTTTTTTAATGATGGTTTTGTTTGCCTTAGAAAATGTGAGATGTTGCTTCATAGTGATAATAACCATTAACTTTGGGTTTATTCTGGGGTTAATGGATTATTATAATGCTGAGGAAAATTATTTTCCAATAAATGTTAAATTTCATTTTTTTCTGAACCTCCTCTCTCTTTGCCACATGTTCAGTGTCTTTTCTTCTGCTGTAAAAATGTGCAGATCCCAGATAAATGGGCTGACAAATCTGGCCGTTTTTTCTTTATCACTTCTGATACTTGAAAAAAAATCCCAAGTTAATTATTAATGTGCATTGGCAAAAAGGAAAGGTATTCAATATCTTTCCTTATTAGGATAAATTTGGTGACCTTTCTTTAACAGAAATCCCGTTTCTGTGAGTTTCATATGCATCAAAAATTGGCCATTTCCAAAAAACACATGAAAAGATACTCAACTTCACTAATTACCAGAGAAATGCAAATCAAAACTACAACGAGAGGGGATATATATATACCTATGGCTGACTCATGTTGAGGTTTGACAGAACACAACAAAATTCTGTAAAGCAATTAAACTTCAATAAAAAAAATAAATGAAAAAACCAAAACTACAACGAGGTAACACCTCACACCAGGCAGAATGGCCATTACCAAAAAACCTACAACCAATAGATGCTTAAGAGCTTGTAGAGAAAAGGGAACCTTCTTACGCTATTGATGGAATGTAGGTTGCTACAATTACTACAGAGAACAAATCCCACTCCTGGGCGTATATCCAGGTAAAATCATATTTTGAAAAGATACATGCATCCCAATGTTCATAGCGGCATTATTTAAAATAGTCAAGATATGGAAGCAACCTAAAGGCCCATCAACAGAGGAGTGGGTAAAGAAGATGTGTTACATATATGCAATGGCATATTACTTAGCCATGAAAAGGAATGGCATAATGCCTCGTGCAGCAACATGGATGGATCTAGAGACTATTATATAAGTGAAGTAAATCAGACAAAAGGAAGACGAATATCGTATGATATCACTCACATGTGGAATCTAATTTTAAAAAAGGATATAGGTGAACGTACTGACAAAACAGAAATAGACTCACAGATAGTCTTTTGTCATAAAACAAATTTATGGTTATCAAAGGGGAAATGTGGTGGGGGTAAGAGAAGGACTTGGAACTAGGAACTTGGTATTAACATACACACACTCCTCTATATAAAATAGATAACCAACAAGGACCTACTATATTGCACACGTAATTCTACTCAATATCCTGTAATAAACTAAATGGAAAAACAATGTGAAAAAAATGAATATATGTATATGGATAAACGAATAACTTTGCTAAGCAACTGAAACTAACACAACATTGCAAATCAACTATATTCCAATAAAACTAAGAGAAAACAGGCAACCAGCAAGGATCTGCGTACAGCACGGAGATCTACACTCAATATTTTGTAATACCTTACAAGGGAAAAGAGTCTGAAAAAGAATATCTATATAAATATATATATATATACACAATGGAATCCTCTTGTTGTGCATCTGAAACTAACAACACTGTGAATCAACTATACTTCAACAACAACAAAACCTGTAGCTTATATGCCTACTTTTTTTCCAGGGGAATTCTACCTTCTTTACATGCTTAGACTCAGATTTCCATGCTAAAGATGTTACCTGCAATTAAATGAGCTGGGTTTTAACTTGTCATTTGTTTTACCTAAATACTAGAGAGACATTTATAAATGCCAGATCTATCACTACGTAGTTCTTGGACTTTGAGCAAAACATTTAACCTCTCCAAAGCCTCAGTTTTCCCATATGTAAAAGGGGCTAAGAATAGAAACAACCTCACAGAATTGTTACTAAGATTCAACTAGATTCAATGAACACTTTAAGAGCATATTATTGAAAGTGAAAGTGAAGTTGTCAGTCGTGTCTGACTCTCTGCGACCCCATGGACAGTAGCCTACCAGGCTCCACCGTCCATGGGATTTTCCAGGCAAGAATACAGGAGTAGGCTGCCATTTCCTTCTCCAGGGGATCTTCCCAACCCAGCTGTGTGGTTCTGAGCATTTCTGAACAAGCCAGGCCCGCTCACGTGAGGCCTGAGGGGGGAGCGTGTGGTCAAAGTCATGACTGGGTGAGGAGGAGAAGACTCAAACCAGCGTCCCTGGGCTCCAGGGCTTTCCATCCATACTCCTATATATGTTACTGGTTACAAGTTCAGACTCTGGAGTGAAATAACATGAGTTCTCTACTCCTCACCAGTGGTGATCATGCCCAGGCTCCCGAGCCTATAGACATCCAGAAACGGGGAGGACAAGGTCAGACTCTATTTTTCCACATGCTGGGCTCAGTGCCTTGCACCTCCTACCTGATCTAATTACTCCCCGCTGCCCTGTGGTAAGCAGGGATCTTATTGCTATCCTCATTTTGCAGACAGGGAAACTGAGGCCCAGGGAGGTTAAGTAACTCACCCACGGCCACGTATCTTAAGTGTGTGGAGGGGGTAGTGACAGTTGACACACTTTGACTGCGGCAATTCAGTCAGGCATCTGGTTAATTAGAAGGGCTTCTTTGCCCAAGCGGCTTCATCAAGGTCCCCAGCAGTCCTCTCCAGCCCCCTTTTCTCCCTAAAGTAATGAGTTCCACATGGCTACCTTTCATTTCCTGGTCCCACGGAGAGTGAACGGCTGTTAGAAGTATAAAGCAAGGTTTGTCAAACAAATTTAAAGAAAAAAACAATGCAAAGTACAAGTGAAGACTTGAGAATGGATTTTACATGTCAAGCCACTGCCGAAGCAACATTAACACCAGTTTGCTGGCAAAAATCCATGTTTCCAGACGGCCATCTAATGCATGAACTACCGCTTACTGGGGTCAAGTAGCAGTAAACAGCAGCCTGGCGGAAACAGAACAGGCTCTGGCCTCCAAGCCGTCAGGGCCCCTGTGACCCTCACCCAGGGCCTTTACCCTCCCCTGCACTGCCCACACAGGCCCCTGCTTCTCTACCTGTTGGATGAGATGGCCCTTGAGGGGCCGGCCCAGTCCTGCCCGCTCTGATCTGCTATGCAGTTAACCATTTCCTCTACTGGCCCTCCAATAGCATCTGATAGCATTTTGGGAACACAGAAGTCTCACAAAAATTAGGGGCAGTGGCTCTGTTGTTTTGGATTTTTGATCCTACTTGGGAATCTAATGCCACACTACAGATCCTCTTGCCAGAAAAATCTATGTATAGACAACATTTGACTCATAATTTCAGGAAGTTCCAGAGCCTTCCCCCAACATTCATGGGTTTCAGGTTAAGAACCACTGGAGTTAGGAAACTGTATGCATGCAATCTGGAGACAGAAGCACAAGAAATTCGGTTCAGAAAATACAGTGCATGAATGAAACATGAACAGATTTTCCCCAGACTCCCCACTGTGGTGGGTAGTTTCTTGGATGGGGCCCAGTGACTCTTGCTCCCCGGCACTTATGTTTTTGTGAGTGTGAGTCCCTCTCCTTGGGTGGGAACTGGGCCCAGTGGCTTGCCTCTGAGGCACAGAATGCAACAAGTGAAGGAATGGCACTCTGGAGCTCAAGTTATAAAGACTCTGGCTTCCATCTTGTCACCCTCTATCATCTCTGAGCGAAGCTGGCAGCCAGGTTGTGAGCTGCCCTGAGGAGAAACCCATGTGGCTGGAAACCACCCGACAGCCAATGAAGAACTGAGGCCCAGGAGCAATTAAATTCTGCCCACAGTCACTTGAGTGAGTGTGGAGGCAGATCTTCCCTCAGTCCAGCCTTCAGACAAGGCTTAAGCTGAGACCGTAGTTACGGTTGACACCTTGATTGCAGCCTTGTGAGGCCGGGGGCCCTTTAAGCTGTTCCTGGATTCCTGACCATAAGAATGTTGACTGTTTTAAGCCATGAAGTTTTGGGGTAATTTGTTATACAGCAGTAGACACCTAATACATTCACAGTCTAACTCCAGGAGCATAATAGCACACAGGAAGCCTCTGAGAGGGACACTCACCAGACTCAGTGCCCTTAAGAAGCATGAAAACAGCATATGTATCTCAGGTCCCAGCCTGGGGGCAGTATATGACCTTAACTCAACCAAGGTCCCATGTCTACCAGCCACTGTCAATGCCAGGCCTCCCATGGGTGTCTGATATCTTCTGACTTTTCCTTTCCAGTCTCTGGCTCTGTACTATGGCCAAATACAAAAGAAAAAGAACGTTGACTGCTTTCAGCATTATGAACGATGAAGGGGTCATCAATTCATCTCCCTGGGGCAGACTTTCTGTTGCCACAGAGAAGAGGTGACCTTTGCTCACCCTGTAGATGTGACATACGATTTCTTTTGGCTCCCTGGTCGGCCTGTGGGAGTCATGACACAAGAAGCCAAAAGGCTGCGGTCTGGACAAATGGCTCGGGGTAGATTGGCAGTTGTGATGAAGGACAGGTCGTCCAGAGGTTGGTCACGCCAAGTTGGATAACCATCAGAGCACAAATCACGCCAGCAGGAAGACATGACATCAGCCACCATAAAGCATGGAAACGGCCGCAAGACTTGCACGGCTGCTGCTGGGTAGGGATGGGGTGGGGTGGGGTGTGCGCGATGTCTGAGAATGACAGCACACGTGGGGTAAAGCCTTCATTAATTCTGAAACTTCACTGGCCCCAGGGGAATCGCATACTGACAAGAAGGAAGCCATTTTCCACCTCATCAGCTGGATGTTGTCCTGTGAATAGCAGGAAGACTTGTGAAGGCAGCAGAGACACTGTGTACCTTCCTGTCAGGTCTCTGAAGGCACCTGAACAGGGGACTCGTAGGGTCAGGAAAAAGAAGTAAGATCGAAGGGAAATGAGCTGCAAAGATTGCTCTTGATGCATGAGTGTCTCTACTTTTGCTTTCAGAAATCATCACCCTGCAGGGTTGCCGGGGGAACCAGTTGGGGAAAGCGGGGGATCAGTTAGGAATTCTGTAGTCCCCTCATAGAGAAACCTGATCACAGTGCTTAACTCAACAAAATCGAGATTCTGCACCTTTTTTGAACTATAACCGCCTTTGGTAGGCAGGGAAATTCTGTGAAAGAATGTTTTTATATGCATAAAATAAAATAATTCTATGATGGAAGCAAATTATATTGAACTAGTTATCAAATATTTTCCCAAAATACAAATTTGGGACATAGTAATATATGTCCTTTTTCAAATTAATGCATTAAATAACTAGATCAAGCAGTGAGTCTAATAAACCACCAAGAATTTCAAAACAGCCATAACTACAAGTGATAAATCAAGATAAAGACAGTAACTGCAATGTTAAATGAGAACATCTGTGATTTCCAGAGACAAAGTCTGCAGGCATCACTGATACTGCACCAGTCTGTTGCCCATATTTATAATGGAAGGGAATGCTTCATCTCAAGTTTGAGATTCGTAAAAAATGATATAACCTTTCCCCCCCTCAAGTTCATAAAATCCTGAATTCTTTCCAAGGATGGTTTGGGATCAATAAACCTAGAAAAAGAGGTTTATTCTTCTCACATGTAACATGTTCTGGAGGGTGCTGCCCAGGGCTGGAGCAGCAGCTCCAGGAAGAATCAAGCACTCTGATGCCCTGAGCATGTGACTTTCACCCTCATGGTTGCAAAATGGCTGTTGCATCTCCAGGCACTGCTTCTGCATTTCAGTTAAGAAGAAGAGGGAGTAAGAAGAGAGAGAGATAAAGAAAAAAGGTGTGTGCCAGCCTGTCTCTTGTTATCAGGCAGACAACAATTTCCTGGAAGCCCTACTTCCTTTACTTTAGTTGACACTTCATTAGCCACAGTTGGTGACCTGGTCATCTCCAGCAACTTGGGATTCTGGCAGGAGAGTATTCTAACATTGCTGTTCAAACCAGAGTTGGAAGTAAGATGAAGGAGAGGAGGATATTGCGTAGAACAACCAATGTTGGCTATGACTAAAGTCTGACTTAATAAAATGTCTTCACATAGCTTCTCATTTTTACCATTCCAATGTGCATTAGCTATGGAGGAATTCAAGGCTGGCCTCATTCATTTCTATGTTCATTCATGACTTACTTGAAGTCAGTTTTGTGTCTGGTCTGGTTAGGCACTGGATCAAAGTTGAACAAAACAGCCATGGCCTGGAGTCCCTTGGATCCTACAGTCTAGACTGGGGAGAGATGACAAGAAATGTATCAGTTAAGTTCAGTTGCTCAGTCGTGTCCGACTCTTTGCAACCCTATGAATTGCAGCACGCCAGGCCTCCTTGTCCATCACCAACTCCTGGAGTTCACTTAAGCTCATGTCCATTGAGTTGGTGATGCCATCCAGCCATCTCATCCTTGGTCGTCCCCTTCTCCTCCTGCCCCCAATCCTCCCAGCATCAGAGTCTTTTCCAATGAGTCAATTCTTCGAGTGAGATGGCCAAAGTATTGCAGTTTCAGCTTTAGCATCAGTCCTTCCAAAGAACACGCGGGACTGATCTCCTTTAGAATGCATTGGTTGGATCTCCTTGCAGTCCAAGGGACTCTCAAGAGTCTTCTCCAACACCACAGTTCAAAAGCATCAATTCTTTGGCAGTCAGCTTTCTTCACAGTCCAACTCTCACATCCATACATGACCACTGGAAAAACCATAGCCTTGACTAGAGGGACCTTTGTTGGCAAAGTAATGTCTCTGCTTTGAATATGCTGTCTAGGTTGGTCACAACTTTCCTTCCAAGGAGTAAGCATCTTTTAATTTCATGGCTGCAATCACCATCTGCAGTGATTTTGGAGCCCAGAAAAATTAGTCTGACACTGTTTCCACTGTTTCCCCATATATTCGCCATGAAGTGATGGGACCAGATGCCATGATCTTTGTTTTCTGAATGTTGAGCTTTAAGCCAACTTTTTCACTCTCCTTTCACTTTCATCAAGAGGCTTTTTAGTGCCTCTTCACTTTCTGCCATAAGGGTGGTGTCATCGGCATATCTGAGGTAATCGATATTTCTCCCGGCAATCTTGATTCCAGCTTGTGCTTCTTCCAGCCCAGCGTTTCTCATGATGTACTCTGCATATAAGTTAAATAAGCAGGGTGACAATATACAGCCTTGACGTACTCCTTTTCCTATTTGGAACCAGTCAGTTGTTCCATGTCCAGTTCTAGCTGTTGCTTCCTGACCTGCATACAGGTTTCTCAAGAGGCAGGTCAGGTGGTCTGGTATTCCCATCTCTTTCAGAATTTTCCACAGTTTATTGGGATCCACACAGTCAAAGGCTTTGGCATAGTCAATAAAGCAGAACTAGATGTTCTCCTGGAACACTCTTGCTTTTTCCGTGATCCAGCGGATGTTGGCAATTTGATCTTTGGTTCCTCTGCCTTTTCTAAAACCAGCTTGAACATCTGGAAGTTCACAGTTCATGTATTGCTGAAGCCTGGATTGGAGAATTTTGAGCATTACTTTACTAGCGTGTGAGAGGAGTGCAATTGTGCAGTAGTTTGAGCATTCTTTGGCATTGCCTTTCTTTGGGATTGGAATGAAAACTGACCTTTTCCAGTCCTGTGGCCACTGCTGAGTTTTCCACATTTGTTGGCATATTGAGTCAGCACTTTCACAGCATCATCTTTCAGGATTTGAAATAGCTCAACAGGAATTCCATCACCTCCACTAGCTGTGTTCGTAGTGATGCTTTCTAAGGCCCACTTGACTTCACATTCCAGGATGTCTGGCTCTAGGTGAGTGATCACACCATCGTGATTATCTGGGTTGTCAAGATCTTTTTTGTACAGTTCTTCTGTGTATTCTTGCCACCTCTTCTTAATATCTCCTGCTTCTGTTAGGTCCATATCATTTCTGTCCTTTATCGAGCCCATCTTTGCATGAAATGTTCCCTTGGGATCTCTCATTTTCTTGAAGAGATGTCTAGTCTTTCCCATTCTGTTGTTATCCTCTATTTTTTTGCACTGATTGCTGAGGAAGGCTTTCTTATCTCTCCTTGCTATTCTTTGGAACTCTGCACTCAAATGGGAATATCTTTCCTTTTCTCCTTTGCTTTTCACTTCTCTTCTTTTCACAGCTATTTGCAAGGCCTCCCCAGATGGTCATTTTGCTTTTTTGAATTTCCAAGACCACAAACTTCACTAATGCAACTCCCAGATATGGAAGAAAACACCACTTCTTTATTTCCTATAACCCATCTGATCTTCCTCATAACCTCCTTCTGCCAGTGAGGGTTGAAGCTTAAAGGAGACAATTAATAATACCTCATGCTGCAACCCACTCCAGTACTCTTGCCTGGAAAATCCCATGGACGGAGGAGCCTGGTAGGCTACGTACAGTCCATGGGGTCGCTAAGAGTCGGACACGACTGAGCGACTTCACTTTCACTTTTCACTTTCATGCATTAGAGAAGGAAATGGCAACCCACTCCAGTGTTCTTGCCTGGAGAATCCCAGGGACGGCTGAGCCTGGTGGGTGGCCGTTTATGGGGTTGCACAGAGTAGGACACGACTGAAGCGACTTAGCAGCAGCAGCAGCTGGAAGGTGGACACGGTAGGGCCCCACTGTATGAATGAAATGGACCTCCTGACCCCCTTGACCTTCCAGCCTGTACCCTGTGTCCACACTGGTACATCTAGTACCTTGGGATTGGGACAGATCAGCCCAAGAGCTGATCACACCCAGAGTGGTGAGTCTGTTAGGGGAAGCACACTGATTGACACTGCCCACCCTGGCCAGGCACCATAGTAAACATTTGCATGAGTTGTTTTATGACAGGAGATCCTGATAGGGAATACGGAACTAATAAGCCACCACCAACCGGAAGAGTTCGGGAAAGGTCTAAAGGAGACACCGCATGTCCATCCACTTCCCAGAATCCCTCTCGATAGCATCCATCTTGGCTGAGCAATGCGTGCGCTGCCAGGAAAACTCTGAATTAGAATGATTGGCCAAAGACCACCCAGAAACTAATCCCATCACCACAAAACCCGAAACTGCAAGCCACGCGGCAGAGCAGTTTCTCCTGGGTTCCCTCACCCTACCGCTTTCCACCCGGGTGCCCTTTCCCAATAAAATCTCTTGCTTTGTCAGCACATGTGTCTCCTTGGACAATTCATTTCCGAGTGTTAGACAAGAGCCCAGTTTCGGGCCCTGGATCCCCCTTCCTGCAACAAGTCTGGAGTGGGCAAGTCCTCTGACCCGGGGCCACTGTCACCTGTCAAGACCCCTCCCCATTCTGAGGCCTGGGCCCAGAGGGGGAAGCCCCACCCTGATGTCACTATCTGCTCCCGTTGTCCCCCTCCATTGCCTGCATGGAAGGGGTGGGTACTCTACTTCTTTTGGCCACATTCCCAGTCCCCCCTGTCCCGGCACAATGGGAACACTCTGGTCCCATCCACCAGCCTGCTCTTGGTATGTTAAGGAAGATCATGTTGATTAGAAATCAGCATTGGTCTCTTCCACTTGCAAAGCCAAGCCAGTAAGCTCAGATCAGTTTTAGCATTCTCAGTGAGATGATAACACTGATGATAACACTTCCCTGGTGTTCCAATGGTTAAGACTCCACCCTTCCAATGTAGAGGAGTCCAGGTTCGATCCCTGGTCAGGGAACTAAGATTCCCACATGCTGTGGGGTGTGGTCAAAAACAAAGTGATAACACTGAAAGCCAAGATCTCAGGAGCAGAAGTTCGGGGGTGTGTGTGTGTGTGTGTGTGTGTGTGTGTTGCTAAGAGAAGGTGGGACTGGGGATTAAAAGACATTGCTTTGCTATTTAAGCCTGATTATTTGGAGAAGGCAATGGCACCCCACTCCAGTACTCTTGCCTGGAAAATCCCATGGACGGAGGAGCTTGGTAGGCTGTAGTCCACGGGGTCACGAAGAATCGGACACGACTGAGCAACTTCACTTTCACTTTTCACTTTCATGCATTGGAGAAGGAAATGGTAACCGACTCCAATTTTCTTTTCTGGAGAATCCCAGGGACGGGGGAGCCTGGTGGGCTGTCGTCAATGGGGGTCGCACAGAGTCGGACACGACTGAAGCGACTTAGCAGCAGCATTCGAGGAAAATGATGTTTACAAACTGTGACTCTTTTTATGGGTGTGCTGGCACACCTGTTACAACTGCTTCAACTAAATACAACAACTACAACAAATTCAACTAATCAATAAACACAGAGGCAGGGCAATGGTCTGATTAACTCTCTGGCTAACCAAGGATTAACTTGACTTCCTATCACTTCCATAATTCTAGTGAAGAATGCTTGTAAAACATTTGAGTGCCCTCCCTGTTCCCTCTCCCTTTGTTGACAGCTGCTAGTGGGGACTCTGGAGAGATGAGGTTGGAAATCCCTGCTGAGGTGACTGCTCCCAGTGCTTCTTGGGAAAGCTGCTGTTTTGACTGTTTGCCTGATGCAAACTACTTCTGCCATGTGCTCCTGTATCCCGAGTTAGACGAAACCATGTCCCCAGTGAGCTGAGTTCTACTGACTCTGGGTCGCACTTCTCTGTCAACTCTGTGCAGGTGGGGCAGCATGCATCTGTGCACCGGATTCAGCGCCTATCTGGCACACAGTAGATGCTTTATTATTTAAATGAAAGAATGAATGAAATGTATAATGGCTTGTGTTAGCGAACTGTTTGCTAACTGTAAGCAAACAGTTCGCCCTGCAGGCATGGAAGACCTTGTGCTCTGCTCAGATTGTTCAGCTGCAACCCCCCTTAGGTGCTTTTTTGTCAACAGCTCAGTTTGATAAAACGGACTTTCGCCTGGCTGGGACTGGACTGGAGAACCAGTTTCCACTCAGCTCTCTTTCCCCCATTACCTTCATGGTTTGGGAGCAGGTGTCCCCCCAGAAGAGCTGGAACCCAGGGCTTGGCTTCCTTCTCCCCAGGAACCCTCTCAGGCTTCCCTTTGTTATTTCATTGGGCTGTGAGACTGTGAAGCACAGCGGTTTGGACCATGGGCTCTGGAGCCAGGCAGAATCCAGCTCCCAGGCATTTCCCTTCTCCAACGCTACCTGCAAGCCACTCCGGCCCCCTGCCTTGATCATGCCAAGTGCAGTCCCATCTCCAGGGCTTTGCAACAACTTCTTCTACCTGGAAACCTTCCCTCAGGTCTGCCCCTCTTGAGTTTTCCAATCTCTGGTCCTGTGTCTCCTCAGGGGCTCTCCTGACCTCACCTTCTCAAGTGGGAGCCTCCTTCCTTGGGAGTTCCTCTCTAGCCAGCTCTTTTCCAGCACACTCCCTCAGTGGTACGGTCCATGCAGATGCCCCCCAGGATGAATGCGTTCTGAGGACAAAGCCTTTGACTTGTTCTCTTTTGACACCCCAGTGCTCAGAACAGGGCCTGGCACACACCAGACATGTGAAAGTTGTTTGCTGAAATGAATGGAGGAATGAACAAAGTTGTTTAAGCTCTCCTGGCCTCGGTTTCCTCATCCATCAAGTGATGATAAAAATACCTTAGAAGGTTGTCATGAAGATTAATTGAGCTCATGTTCGAAGGTGACAGTCTTGATACAAGTTCTTTATACAGGATGGTGATTTTGAAGATTTCCTTGGCCACCCAAAACCTTCTGGTCTCCAACAGTCAGCAAGATAACTCCACACTTCATCAACAGCTCTGACATTCAGCCTGCACACAATGAGATGGCTGAAAGGATAGCACTGTCTCTTGCACAGGGCTATTTCCAGCTGGTGCTTTAAGAGGTTTGGAAACAATCTACTGGAAGGTATTCTTCCAGCTAGGCATTACAGCAGGGACTATAATTTCACTGCAAATGTGTCTATGCTCTTTAAGCAGTGCATCATTAAGTTTAACAATATCAAAGTACTCTCTGTGTTACATACAACTTAATTAGTGTACATGGTAACATTAAACAGGCCTACTCACACTGAGACACATATTTATACTTTTTTCTTGGCTTAGACTGATTCATCCCACAACCAACACCATAAATGCAAGTTACAGAGGAGTAATTATTTGCTCCTAAAGGAAAGGAGGGACTTGAGAACCTCCTTGGCGGGGGGGTCTCACCCTAAGTTGGCTGGGGGTGGGGATGGGGAATGAAGAGTGGGGGTGGTGTGGTGGAGAGAAGGGTTTCATGGAAATCTCATTTCAAGAAAGCCTGAGATTCTAGGCTAGGCTGAGTACCTTACTTTTCTCTCAGCACAGCATTCCACAGGTCTGCTTATGGTCTGTCTCCCGGTCTAGCTGTGAGTTCTAATCTGGCAGATGTGGGATCATCTCAGTAACTGCTATGTTCCTACCCCTTCACATGGTGTCTGGTGGGCCTGAGATGCTCAGCAACCGTATGCATCTACTCCAACAAATGTTTATTAAACCCTTTCTTTGGGCCAGGAAGTCTCTAATTGTGTGCGTGCGTGAGGCGGGGTGGTCATGGTGGTGGTTACAATGGTCATCAAAAATGGAGTTATTGACCTCACAGACAAGATAAGGAGATAAGACACTAAATATTAAAACAAAATTATAGTCGTGATAAGCTGTGTAGGGCTATGAGTATCTGTTCTGGGAGTTTGATCTGGTCAGAGAGCTCAGGAATGTTTTGCACAAAGAAGTGATGCTTATTTGAGATCCAAAGCATGTATGGGCATTAACAAGCTGAAGAGGGAGGGAGCAGGCTGGGGCAAAGGCCATGGGCAGAGTCTGGGACTCACGTGAGAGAAGCTAAGGCAGGCCAGTGTGGCTGGAGAGAGCAGGGTCACGTGACTTAGATGAGTCTTGGGGGTTGGGGTGGGGTGGGACTATGTAACATAAAGCTTTAACGGCCACGACACACACAGTAGTTAGCTTGTTGATTTTTCCTTCCTTGGGACTTTTATTTCTTTCTCAACACTTTCCTTTCAGGGCACTGGGGCAGGAAACCCAGGTGGAGATGGCCATGCTCTGGTCATACTCTCACTGATGGTGTTGTTCCAAGATCACTGCAACAACAGCTCCTACTGCTCACGCTCTTCTGCAGTGTGACCCTGCCACAGCGCCCTTGAACCTGACGTGTAGCCAGCAGAGTATACTGGGAGAGAAGCCATGTGACTTGTGAGCTGAGCTCAGAAAGGGTGGTGCAGCTCTCACCCGGGTCTCCCGGACTATTTGCTTTCCGGAGGGTCCCTCTTGGGAAGTCCTAAGCCGTGTGGGGAGGTTGCGTGTAGATGATCTGGTCAACAGTTCCAGTTCCAGCCCAGCCCAGCCCTCAAGTACCCCTGTCGGGGCCCTGACATGTGTGTGAAAAGCCTCCAGATGACTCCAGTCACAGACCCTGGTCGCCTCCACCCATTTGAACCTCTCAAGCTGAGGCCCTAGATGTCGTGAGGCTGAATAAAGCTATCCGGCCAACGACCCCTCTGAACTTCTGACCCACAGACTCTGTAAGCGTATCAGTAGTTCCCTGGCTGTGGGTTTATACCTCGTAGTTTTGGGGTTGACTGGTACACAGCAGTAGGGAATCAGCACACACATCCAGGGAGACAAGACTGATCATTGTGCCAAGGGCAGCGGGGCGGCAGCTACAGTTTCCTGGATGCTCAAGGTCACACTGGGACTCAGAGGTTCTGCTCCCAGAACTTGAGTTTTGCTTTGTGATGGGGCAGACGACCCGAGAGAGAGCATCTCCAAATCAAGAGCCCACCCGTCACATTTTGGGCAGGGCTGAGGAGGAAGACAGGCCACTTTCTCGGAGTTCCTGTCTACCTTTCTTCCTCCAGGTGTGAATGTCACACGCCGGCTGTGACTGTCTGCCTGAGTCCTGATTTAATTGTTCGTTTGGGATCAGTTATTTCTGAAAGATTCCCCCAGCTGATACACACTGCTGGTGTTTTGCCAAGAAAGATAAACAGCCTCACCTTGTAGTGCAGATGGATTCAGTCTTCACTAAATCCAGCAGCTGTCTTCCAGGACAGCCCTGAAAATACGGGAGCACTCTGATTCCAGCTCACCTTTCAACTCTGCCATGTCACATTTGGTGAGGTGCAGCTGCCAGATTCGACACCATGTCCATCACCACGTAATCCGGCTTCTAAATCCTCAAGCAGTCGTGGTCCCTGTAAAAAAAAAAAAAAATGCCAGTGAGAGACTCGTCTTGATCACCTCAAACACTAGTGATTATTCTTTTCAACTGAAACAAGGAAACAAGACTAAGCAGTGCTAAGCAAACGTTCACTTTGGTCGTCTTTAAAAATGTCATGAATTAAACTGAAAATCGGAATTACTCAGCACAATAAGAAATGCTTACTGAGTGTTGTGATTTTGCACATCAGGTGGTAAGGCTGTAACTGTGAATAAATTGCTTATAGTAAGATTTCTCCCCCTCTAATGCTGTAGTGGCAGATGGGTTAATAAATATGCAACACTTTGTACCCATATTTGCAATTTTAGAGGGGTAAAGGCTTTTCCTCCCCTCGCTTTCACACACACAAAATGCACAGTCATCCAATATTATACTTTTTAATGGAGAAAACTTAATTTATGGAATGGAAGTAGCATTCTGCTTGCAACAATTTTTAGTTTAGCAACAGTTATCCTGTGAGACAACACAGAAGCTGGTACTTAGGTTCTCTCTCCACAAGAAACTTTTCCCTCTTTCCTGGAAACTTTTCTGACTTTGGAGTGCGGGAGCATTCTTGCACCTTTATTGGTGACTAAGGTAGGTATTGATAAGCAGCAATTTATTCTGTGACCCTGTTTGCTTGATGGGAGGCGATGGGAGCATCGTAATGAGTGGACTGTGCTGACGGGCAGGTCTTTGTCTCCCCTTACCCCCGTAGCTCGGTGACCTCGGGCAGGTCGCATTCTGACTCTGGTCTCGGCTTTTGCATTTGCCAAGTGCAGTGTAAGCGGAACTTCCCCTCAGGGCTAGTGTGACAGTTAAATAATGCAAGCAATGCCTGGTCTGTGGTATTCTCAATGACTGTTTTCTCTATGGTTAAGGTGGTGGAGTGGGGGAGAGTTTAACGACACCTTTTTGTCTACGAGGAGGGACAACCGCGGCTTAAAAAAAAAAGCTGGTGACATCTAATGGAAAACACAGGCTCTGAAGCACCATTTTTGCTGTTATTCTGGGGTATCTAACATGGATACGGGGCGGGGAACATTCACTAGCTGGGCTGTTTTTCTGCAGTATCTGATGTGGAAACGGGGACATTCACTCGCCCGGCTGGGGGAAGCAGCACAGCAACAAACTCTTTGGTGCAGGATGCTGTGCTTCAGACCTTTTGAAAGGATGGCCTCCCTGCTGGCGAGAGGACTGGGGCGTTGCAGGTTGGGCTGTAGGGGTCAGGCGGCTCTTCCTCTCCCCTTAGGGGACTTTCTCAGGCCTGGAGACTCCCCCCAAATCTCATTGTTTGTCCTGCAGATGGTGACAAGGGTAACTAAAACCTTGGGAGCAGCAGTGTTTGGGATTCGGAGATGGGCCTCAGCAAGCAGCTGACTGAGCTGGATGGTAGAGCCAGCGAGCCCCGCACCCGTTCGGGGGGTCCCAGGAAGAACTGGGCTACATTTTGGTCAGTTGGGTGAGAGGAACAGAGGCTCTGCTACTGTTACTCCGGAGGGGACTAGAGAACTGTGAAATATTTGCATCATCTCAATACCAATGACAATGGTGCCAGGTATAGCTTGGAAGGTTTCAGCACTCTTAGAAGTTCAAGTAATTGCTTTATTTATTTATTTTTTAAAATTTATTTTAATTGGAGGCTAATTACTTTACAATGTTGTGGTGGTTTTTGCCATACGTTCACATGAATCAGCCATGGGCATACTTGTGTTCCCCATCCTGACCCTCCCTCCAAGTAATTGCTTTAAAGTCACCACTTTTAGACTAAAACAGAGTTATTTATATTTCTAATTCTAGACACACTGAGAGACTTTTCTTTCTACCACGTCCTTAACTTCTTCACTCAGTTGTGTCCGTCTCTTTACGACCCCATGGACTATAGCCTGCCAGGCTCCTCTGTCCTTGAAATTCCCCAGGGAAGAACACTGGAGTAGGCAGCCATTCCCTTCTCCAGGGGAATCTTCCCAACCCAGGGATTGAACCCAGGTCTTCCACGTTGCAGGCAGATTCTTTACTCTGAGCCACCAGAGAAGCCCTATTCATCAGGAGGGCAGTTCAATGAAAGTTCCTTAGCTGTTCTTGAGAGTTAGTGAGAATGAATACTGATTAGGGGTTTGGGTTGGTATCTGAGGATTTCAACACCATTTTAGCTCAGTGAGGAAGGCACATGGCTTCATCATCAGAATTGTGTAAGGTAAATAACTAGAATTTCTCCAGAGATGAGATTCTTGGTTCCAAGACAGTCTCAGTGAGAACCAGGTTATGCTGCAGAAACAACCCTCAACTCTAAGCTCAAAACAATGAAGGCTTATTTCTTGCCCTCACTAGCACACTCATAGTCTGTCAAGGACCCAGGCTGACAGACCCACACAGATGTCCATGCTAGGAAGGCAAGAAAAATGCTCAGTGGGAAAGTGATCCATCACTTTTACTTGCAACTCACCAATCAAATGATGGTTGGATGGCATCACTGACTCAATGGACATGAGTTTGAGCAAGCTCCAGGAGATGGTGAAGGACAGAGAAGCCCAGCGTGCTGCAGTCCATGGGGTTGCAAAGAGTGGGACATGACTGAGCAACTAAATAACAATCAGAAGAGACGATCTGGTGCCACCTAACCCCAGAGGGACCGGAAGTGCAGCCCTACCACTCTGGGAGGCAAAGAGCTGGACGTACTGCTGAGCTGCGTTAGTGACAACAACTGTCCACCCTTCTGCTAGACAAATGTTTGGTCTGTACTCCAACCTGCAGGCAAAATGCACTCACCTTTCCCCAGGGAAAACATCCGAAGTCTCATCCTTCAACAGCGTCCAGCTTAAATTGCAGGGTCTTAGGGTAATGGGTGTGGTCTCTCTGTCAGGTCTGAATATGGGTTTTGTTAATCCGGAGATCTGGGAATTAAAATGACCAGTTACATATAACACCCAAAATACACTGTGGAAGAGGGACAGCGGAACTGCAGTGGGGGTGGAGCAGCTGCTCCTGCATGGCGATTATGCATTTTGCTGGCAGACGTAGAGGGCCAGCCCCTGTCCTGCGAGTCGGGGATCTTCTTTGATTAGGTCTGGATTCTGCTGCTTTCCTGTCCATGTAGATCCATATTCTGGGAGGTTTTCCTTTACCTTTAATTCTTTGGCCACTCTGAAGTAAGCATTGGGAGCATGTGTCTCCTTGGGGGCCAACAGCTTTCTCAGCCTCCTTCCTATCTGAGGAGGACTGGAGGTCAAAGAGTGGTTTTAAAATTTCAACAGTCATAAACGTTTTTACTCCAGACTCTTGCTTTCTCTGGCTATTACAACTCTCTCAAAACTTAATCGGATTCTTATCTATTTGATTCTGATCAGCGTCATGTTCCATAGTTACATTCACAGTTCTGTTGAAGATGTGCCGCTCTTGACTACTGAGACTACTGAGCCCTATTGAACCTACTGGGCTTGCCTTTCCCATGGTCAGTTTATTCTCCTCCTTCCAGGATCCAGGCTGATGGAGAAATCAGCACCTCGAATGTTGCAGTTGCCAGAAAGAGAAGAAGCAAGTGGCAGACTGTGCCAGCTTTTATCTCCCACCTGGAAGTGACACACGTCACTTCTGCTCACATTTTATTGCTAAAGCAAGGCTTGAAGCCATACTTCACTTCCAGGGGGCAGCAGAGGGCAGGCAGCAGTATGCAGAGTGCAGAGAGAGCTAGCAATGTGTATCGAGTTATTGCAACCTGATGAGCATGTAGCTACATAATCAGAAGTAAGTGAGAGTAAAGGTAAGAGCCAATGATTACTTTAAGGGGCTAAATTCAAAGCAGCCAGCGTGTTTACAAACATATAGAGTACCCAGTACCTGTCTTTGAAGGTTTTGCATGGGTTAGGTCAAGGTTAGATCAAGGTTATGCTAGTCTCATAACTGAAAGTGTTTTTCTTTATTTTCTGGAAGAGTATATACAAGATTAATATTATTTCTTTCTTTTAAATATTTGGAAGAAGTCACTAGGGAAGCCAACTGGACTTGAAAGAAGGCCCTCACCAGACACTGAATCTACTAGTATCTTGATCTTGGAATCCCAGCTTCTAGAACTAAGAGAAATAAATGTTTGTTTAAGCTACCCAGTCTATGGTATTCTGTTATAGCAGTCCAAAATGACTAAGTTTTTGTTTGTTTTTTTGTTTTTCTTTTCTTCTCTTTTTTTCTTTTTTTTTCTTTTTGGAGGCTTTTCAGTTGTTAACAAAGAGAGGCTTGGTCTATAATGAATTAGTTCCAACTATCATTGCAAGTTGAAATCTCCTGGAAGGTTTGAGTAGATGAGTGACCTGATATGTTTTTAAGGGCTCACTCTGGCTGTCATCTTGAAAATAGAATGGTGGTGTTTGTCAGGGCGATGGCAAGGCAGGCAGAGCAGTGAGTAGGCTACTGCAGTGAGACCATGACAGAGGACAGCGGTACTGGTGCAGGGTGACGATGGTGAGCATGGTGGGCCAGCAGTGGGACTCTGGATATATTGAGGGTAAAGTCTGTAGGATTCTTGACAGTCTTAAAGTGGAGTGTGAGAGAAAGGAGGGAAACAAGATTCCTTCCAAGTTGTCTGTCTCAGCAACCAGAAGGATGGGTTTGCCATTGCTTGAGACAGGGGAGACTATGGTTGGAAAAAATTATGAATGGAGCTTATCTGGATAATTTGAATGTTTTCATGGATCAATCAACTCTTTCCATCTTCCCAAGTGACAGATGCAATGTACTTGAGGTATTCATAAAATAGTTTATTTTTTTAAAAGTCATTCATCCTACACCTACAGGGAGTTGGTTCAGTATGTAAGCTCGTTTGAAAGGTGAAGGAGGACCATTTTCTCTGCTGGAGGCTGTGAAGTGTCCCCTGCTGTGTGTCCGATCCTGCTTGGAGATGATGTGAAGGCCTTTGTGCGATCACGAAGGCCCAGTGTGAATGGCTCTTAATGCCTCTTCCACGACAAGGCCAGAATATAGAATTTGCTTGATTATGGATGTGTCAAAAAAGCCCTGTCATATTCTGTTCTGGAGACCAGAGGCTTCTTACAAAGGTAGGGTGGCGGGGGGTGGGGGGGACACTGACTTTAGAAAAGACGTTTCTGAAACTTGAATTTCTTGATGTGACTGCATCCCTGGTCAGTTATAGTCTTCATGGAGAAAGCAGTGGCAGAAGGTAACAGGCGTGAGGGCTGAGGCTGACTCCCAGGATCCCAGAAACCAGCATGGCTCTTTTTCCATTAGCTGTGGAAACTGAAAGCTAAATCTGACAGCACGACGTTTCTTGATATTTTCACTCCTCTTGAACATGTGAGTTTAACTCAAGATAAGAAATGCTGCGGTCCTGTTAAACTTACACACTATCTGTTTGTGTTATGATTGAAAGGCGCAATTGCAGAACAAGTGGAGGACTGATTATAAATGTATCTTTTAGTGCCAACAAAAAGGTGGGAGCTGAGGATGCCAGGTTACTATAGAAACACCAGGGGAAGGCAAGAGTAAGAAGGAGCCTTGAGGAGGAGAAATGGATTTTGAAAGGACACCTACACTCCATGCCTAACATTTCTTCTCCTTTACAAAAATGCTCCTAATGCGAAAAACACCTGTAAGCTTAAAATGTATTTAGAATATTATAGTACATTTCTTATGGACTGAAAAAAAATTTTAATTAGACTTTTTTAAAAAAGTATACATGCAACGGATAAGCAGGAAAAAATATTTTTCAAGCTGCAACCCATGGAGGTAACATCTATGTAGGAAGCAAGTGAGATGAACGCTTCCCTCCATCAACAACCAATATGATTGTGGCCAGCACAGCAACCATTGCTGGTCATGGTGTTTGCCCACAGGTGAGGCACGAGATCTGAATGAGCCAGTCTTGAGGGTCCCTATGTTATCACTCAGGAGAGCTCCTGAGCCTGTCTGTGCCTCAGTGTCTCAGTGTCTTATCTGTTGTACGTATACTTTTAAAAAAGTCTAATTAAATTTTTTTTCAGCCCATGAGAAAGTAATAATTTATTAAATGGGCTACTGCCTATTTCAAAGAATTATTGTAAAGATTGTCATTGTCATTCATTATAGTGATTTACTGACATTTGACAAGAGAGTCATTTTATTCAGAGGTCATGGTTTAAAATCTGGGGGCAGAAAAACTATTGAGCAGTTGTAGTCCAAAGTCTGCCTTGAGGAATCATTAGGTTAGATGAAGAAAATGAACAGTTTTCCCTTCAGTGTATATCTAATGGTATTTGTCCAATTCAGATCAGTAGAAACGCTACAGGAATACCATAGGAATGCATTTTAAAAAACCACTGCATTTTGTATATATACTTAAACAGTAATTGTTATGGTAAGGCTGTAGACGGCATGTGACCATGTGGCAGAGCGATACCAGAATCTTGGGTTGGTCTAGGATTAATAAGAGAGATCTTTTAAATGCCCCTTTATCACTTCAGGTGGATGAAATTATCGTGTCAGAAAGCATTATGAGGAGTTTATTATACACACTTTCAGAGGCTGACGTGCACAATTTTTTTTTACAGCTTGGTGTTGGAGATGGAAATAAAACCTGATGGTGCTGGAATTAGCTGGAGAACAGAGAGTCAGGGAAAAACTGCTTCTCACCCTTACGGGTTTATAACACCCAGTGTGGCAGGAAAGTCTTAGTGAAAACCGCGGCGGAGGGGAATTGTGAATTACCTTCCTTCTGTCAGTTGTCAAAGGCAGCAAACACCACCGAAAGTGGTGGAAAGCCATGGGTTCTGGGGCATCAGTATTTCTTTGGTGAACTTTTCTGTATCTATAACTTGTCATGAAGTTCTATTATAGTTAGAAATTTGGGGAGAAACATATGTAGTGGATTGGCTGGCCTTCCAAATACAAATAAAGGCAAAGCTGAAAATAGTTATCTCTGTAACTTTTTCACATAATCTCATCAAATTATTAGAACACCTCAGTAATGTGGCCAAAGGGGAAGAAAGCCACAGAGAAATCATACAAAATCTGGACTACAGACTCTGTTTAAACAGTTCAGTTCAGTTCAGTCGCTCAGTCGTGTCTGACTCTTTGCGACCCCATGAATCCAGCACGCCAGGTCTCCCTGTCCATCACCAACTCCCGGAGTTCACTCAAAACTCATGTCCATTGAGTCAGTGATGCCATCCAGCCACCTTATCCTCTGTCGTCCCCTTTTCCTCTGCCCCCAATCCCTCCCAGCATCAGAGTCTTTTCCAATTAGTCAACTCTTCGCATGAGGTGGCCCAAGTACTGGAATTTCAGCTGTAGCATCATCCTTCCAAAGAACGCGCGGGACTAATCTCCTTCAGAATGGACTGGTTGGATCTCCTTGCAGTCCAAGGGACTCTCAAGAGTCTTCTCCAACACCACAGTTCAAAAGCATCAATTCTTTGGCACTCAGCTTTCTTCACAGTCCAACTCTCACATCCATACATGACCACTGGAAAAACCATAGCCTTGACTAGACAGACCTTTGTTGGCAAAGTAATGTCTCTGCTTTTCATATGCTATCTAGGTTGGTTCTAACTTTTCTTCCAAGGAGTAAGCATCTTTTAATTTCACAGCTGCAGTCACCATCTGCAGTGACTTTGGAGCCAGAAAAATAAAGTCTGACACTGTTTCACACTGTTTCCCCATCTATTTGCCATGAAGTGATGGGACCAGATGCCATGACCTTCGTTTTTGAATGTTGAGCTTTAAGCCAACTTTTTCACTCTCCTCTTTCACTTTCATCAAGAGGCTTTTGAGTTCCTCTTCACTATCTGCCATAAGGGTGGTGTCATCTGCATATCTGAGGTTATTGATATTTCCCTGGCAATCTTGATTCCAGCTTGTGCTTCTTCCAGCCCAGTGTTTCTCATGATGTACTCTGCATAGAAGTTAAATAAGCAGGGTGACAACATACAGCCTTGACGAACTCTTTTTTCTATTTGGAACCAGTCTGTTGTTCCATGTCCAGTTCTAACTGTTGCTTCCTGACCTGCATATAGTTGTTTAAACACATAGAGTTTAATATTTCAATACTCTTCATATGCCCTCAGATAAAATGTATATTTACAGATAAAATGAGTTGAGCTAGAAAGACTGCTTTGAATAATCCTACACCAACATACACCATGAAGAAAAAAACTAAAAACCTTCACATACAAGAGCTGCGTGGCTTGGAATGGATCATTTTTGAAATCTTTGTTTTGCCAAAGGAGCTGTTATTGGCCTTTACTCAGGACTTAAGACTGAAAATACATAGTGGGGAGTCAATTATTGGGGTCAGATCTGCATTGTTACAAATTTGAATAAATATAGCTTTGGAGAAGTTCTGGCATATCCAGAAATTTTCCAACTGCATGGTCTCAGGTGTTACATCTGTAATTGGCATTAGCTTTATTTTCCTCAATTCTTAGGCAACTGTTATTTTCTTTTAAATGGTCTATTTGAGGAGCTAATACTTTCATGCTTTCAGAGTACTGACAAAACACGTTTTAAAAGCTTAGTCCACAGTGAACTATGAAATTCTAACTTATATACTTACATATATATATATATATATATATACCATTCATACTTCTAGGAATGATGCCATAGTTATTGTAATGTATCACCAGATGTTCAAATCTGAAAGCTCCTGGCCCACTAGGATCAGGCATAAATAATAACCACAACAATGAGCATACACTAAGTGCCAATTACATGCTAAGTGCTTTTTCATAGGAAGTTCATTTATCTGCATCCATATTGCTGGGGTGAAACAGTCCTTTAAAATTTTAGACAAAAACTGACCTACAATCTCACCCACAATGGGTGTCCACCCCATGTATGCTCAGCAAAGATTCTTCGGTCAGGACCTACGGTCCTCCAGTCCCCGCTGAACTGTGAGAACTGGTTTGTCGACCTCCATTCTTACTTTCCCTTCCCAGTCTTTTTCTGCACAGTGTCACCTCACTGTACAGCGACTGCCTTAT
>NW_020867177.1:0-47364 GCF_003369695.1 Bos indicus x Bos taurus
AAGAGAGGCAGAGAGTCAGGGGAGAGAAGGGAAGAGGTGAGGGAGAACAAAGGAAGCATGGGGGACAGAAAGACACAAGGAAGAGCAAGGGGGGCAGAAAGAGGGTGTGAGGGGGGAAGCGGAGTGATGGGGGAGATGGGAAGAAGAGAGGGAGACTGAGACGGGGAAGGCAGAGAGCAGGAGAGGGAAGGAGGGCGAGACAGAGACAGGCAGGAGACTGAGAAGAGGGGTGGGGTGAAGGCAAGAGGGGGGGAGAGAGGGGGCAGGAGAAACAGTGGTCAGAGAGAGAAAAAGGGAGGGAGACACAGTGACAGGGAGGGACAGAGAGCCGGGTGGGGGAGAGAGGGAGGAAGAAAAGAGAAAGGAGGAGACAGAAAGCCAGAGAGAGAGGAGGGAAGGAGAGACAGAGATAGGGACGAAGGGACAGAGAGAAAGGGAAAGGGAGCAGAAAGACAGAAAGAGACCAGGAGACAGTCAGAAAGAGGCCAAGAGATACACAGGAAGAGAGACACCGAGGAAGACAGACAGGTGGAAGGGGTGGGAGAGAGAAAGAAGCAGAAAAGAGAGGGAGAAAGATCAGGAGAGAAGGAGGGAGGCAGGGAGAGAAAGGGAAAGAAAGAGGGAGGAAGTGAGGGAGAGGGAGAGGAGAGAGACAGGGCAAGAGAAACAGAATGAAAGACGGGAAGTCAGGGCACAAAGGAACACACTAAGAAGCAGCCGTCATCTTCTGGGCTCCAAACTCACTGCACATGGTGACTGCAGCCATGGAATCAAAAGACGCTTGCTATGACCAACCTAGACAGCATATTCAAAAGCAGAGACATTACTTTGCCGACAAAGGTCTGTCTAAAGGCTATGGTTTTTCCAGTGGTCATGTATGGATGTGAGAGTTGGACTGTGAAGAAAGCTGAGCGCCGAAGAATTGATGCTTTTGAACTGTGGTGTTGGAGAAGACTCTTGAGAGTCCCTTGGACTGCAAGGAGATCCAACCAGACCATCCTGAAGGAGATCAGTCCTGGGTGTTCATTGGAAGGACTGATGCTAAAGCTGAAACTCCAGTACTTGGCCCACCTGATGCGAAGAGCTGACTCACTGGAAAAGACCGTGATGCTGGGAAAGAGTGAGGGCAGGAGGAGAAGGGATGACAGAGGATGGATGGTGTGGATGGCATCACCGGCTTGATGGAGATGAATTTGAGCAAGATCTGGGAGTTGTGATGGACAGGCAGGCCTGGCGTGCTGCTGTCCATGGGGTCGCAAAGAATTGGACATGACTGAGAGTGACTGAACCTAACTGAAGAAACAGCCTCACAGAGAGAACAGACTTTTAGTTGCCAAGGGTGAGGGGAGGAGGAAGGGATGGACTGGCAGTTCAGGGTTAGTAGAAGCAAAACTCTGACACTTAGAATGAACAGGGGATGCAGGTTAGATCCCTGGCTGGGGAACAAACATCCCACATGCCTTGGGGCAACTAAACCAACTCGCCAACAACTAGAGAACCTGCGAGCCGCAAACTATTGAGTCCATGTGCTCTAAGCCCGTGCTCCACAACAGGAGAAGGCCGAGAGCGCCGCAACCAGATAAAGTCCACACGCTAATGAAGACTCAGCTCACCCAAAGAAAGAAATAAATGAAGTCATATGTTTAAAACAGTGCGGGAAAAAAAGGACTGAGAAGTATTGAGAGCAAAATGGAAACCAGAGGCGAGGCACAGATGGTGGGAGTAACAGGACAAGGAATATCACATCTCCTAACACAGTGTAAAGAGCAATACAGCATAGGAACCTGGAATGTTAGGTCCATGAATCAAGGCAAATTGGAAGTGGTCAAACAAGAGATGGCAAGAGTGAATGCCGACATTCTAGGAATCAGTGAACTAAAATGGAGTGGAATGGGTGAATTTAACTCAGATGACCATTATATCTACTACTGCAGGCAGGAATCCCTTGGAAGAAATGGAGTAGCCATCATAGTCAACAAAGAGAGTCCGAAATGCAGGTACTTGGATGCAATCTCAAAAACGACAGAATGATCTCTGTTCGTTTCCAAGGCAAACCATTCAATATCACAGTAATCCAAGTCTATGCCCCAACCAGTAACGCTGAAGAAGCTGAAGTGGAACGGTTCTATGAAGACCTACAAGACCTTTTAGAACTAACACCCAAAAAAGATGTCCTTTTCATTACAGGGGACTGGAATGCAAAAGTAGGAAGTCAAGAAACACCTGGAGTAACAGGCAAATTTGGCCTTGGAATACGGAATGAAGCGGGGCAAATGCTAATAGAGTTTTGCAAAGAGAACACACTGGTCATAGCAGACACCCTCTCCAACAACACAAGAGAAGACTCTACACATGGACATCACCAGATGGTCAACACCAAAATCAGATTGATTATATTCTTTGCAGCCAAAGATGGAGAAGCTCTATACAGTCAGCAAAAACAAGACCAGGAGCTGACGTGGCTCAGATCATGAACTCCTTATTGCCAAATTCAGACTTAAACGGAAGAAAGTAGGGAAAACCACTAGACCATTCAGGTATGACCTAAATCAAATCCCTTATGATTATACAGTGGAAGTGAGAAATAGGTTTAAGGGACTAGATCTGATAGAGTACCTGATGAACTATGGACGGAGGTTGGTGACACTGTACAGGAGACAGGGATTAAGACCATCCCCATGGAAAAGAAATGCAAAAAAGCAAAATGGCTGTCTGGGGAGGCCTTACAAATAGCTGTGAAAAGAAGAGAAGCAAAAAGCAAAGGAGAAAAGGAAAGATATAAGCATCTGAATGTAGAGTTCCAAAGAATAGCAAGAAGAGATAAGAAAGCCTTCCTCAGCGATCAATGCAGAGAAATAGAGGAAAACAACAGAATGGGAAAGACTAGAGATCTCTTCAAGAAAATCAGAGATACCAAGGGAACATTTCATGCAAAGATGGGCTCGATAAAGGACAGAAACGGTATGGACCTAACAGAAGCAGAAGATATTAAGAAGAGGTGGCAAGAATACACAGAAGAACTGTACAAAAAAGATCTTCATGACTCAGATAATCACGATGGTGTGATCACTCACCTAGAGCCAGACATCCTGGAATGTGAAGTCAAGTGGGCCTTAGGAAGCATCACTATGAACAAAGCTAGTGGAGGTGATGGCATTCCAGTTGAGCTATTTTCAAATCCTGGAAGATGATGCTGTGAAAGTGCTGCACTCAATATGCCAGCAAATTTGGAAAACTCAGCAGGGGCCACAGGACTGGAAAAGGTCAGTTTTCATTCCAATCCCAAAGAAAGACAATGCCAAAGAATGCTCAAACGACCGCACAATTGCACTCATCTCACTAGTAAAGTCATGCTCAAAATTCTCCAAGCCAGGCTTCAGCAATATGTGAACCGTGAACTTCCTGATGTTCAAGCTGGTTTTAGAAAAGGCAGAGGAACCAGAGATCAAACTGCCAACATCTGCTGGATCGTCGAAAAAGCAAGAGGGTTCCAGAAAAACATCTATTTCTGCTTTATTGACTATGCCAAAGCCTTTGACTGTGTGGATCATAATAAACTGTGGAAAATTCTGAAAGAGATGAGAATACCAGACCACCTGACCTGCCTCTTGAGAAACCTGTATGCAGGTCAGGAAGCAACAGTTAGAACTGGCCATGGAACAACAGACTGGTTCCAAATAGGAAAAGGAGTACATCAAGGCTGTATATATTGTCACCCTGCTTATTCAACTTCTCTGCAGAGTACATCATGAGAAACGCTGGGCTGGAAGAAGCAGAAGCTGGAATCAAGATTGCCAGGAGAAATATCAATAACCTCAGATATGCGGACAACACCACCCTTATGGCAGAAAAAGTGAAGAGGAACTAATAAGCCTCTTGAGGAAAGTGAAAGAGGAGAGTGAAAAAGTTGGCTTAAACCTCAACATTCAGAAAACTAAGATCATGGCATGTGGTCCCATCACTTCATGGGAAATAGATGTGGAAACAGTGGAAACAGTGTCAGACTTTATTTTTTTGGGCTCCAAAGTCACTGCAGATGGTGACTTTGCATGAAATTAAAAGATGCTTACCCCTTGGTAGGAAAGTTATGACCAACCTAGATAGCATATTCAAAAGCAGAGACATTACTTTGCCAACAAACATCCGTCTAGTCAAGGCTATGGTTTTTCCTGTGGTCATGTATGGATGTGAGAGTTGGATTGTGAAGAAAGCTGAGCACCGAAGAATTGATGCTTTTGAACTGTGGTGTTGGAGAAGACTCTTGAGAGTCCCTTGGACTGCAAGGAGATCCAACCAGTCCATTCTAGAGGAGATCAGTCCTGGGTGTTCTTTGGAAGAAATGATGCTAAAACTGAAACTCCAGTACTTTGGCCACCTGTTGCGAAGAGTTAACTCATTGGAAAAGACTCTGATGCTGGGAGGGATTGGGGGCAGGAGGAGAAGGGGATGACAGAGGATGAGATGGCTGGATGGCATCACCGACTCGATGGACGTGAGTCTGGGTGAACTCCGGGAGTTGGTGATAGACAGGGAGGCCTGGCATGCTGCGATTCATGGGGTCGCAAAGAGTAGGACACGACTGAGCGACTGAACTGAACTGAACACAGTGGCACCAACCAGGCGCTGCTGGCGGGGGACCCCAGACACCTAGGGGGACTGGAGGAACCTCCATGCAAGCAGGTAGGATGTAGTGGGGGAAGGAGGGAGGGAGGAAAAAGCAGAGGCGAGATGGGGGCACCCCTGAGGGGTGGCTGAGGGAGTGAGGGGAACATGACAAGGGTCTTCCCAACCTGCTCAGGACCCAGGGAGCCTGCTGGGGTCCAGGGCCTGAATCTCCACCTTCAGGGCTCACTCTGGCTGTGCAGGTCTTGAGTCTAAGCCCAGCCTCCCAGGGCCTTTTCTGGCTATTTTCCCCTTGCTGTACTGATTCTCTTTAGCTTTGTTGTTATTACATTTTTGTTTTTCTTATATATTTTTGGCCATGCCAGGAATCAAACCTGCCCCTCCCCCCAACACTGCATTGGGAGTGTGGAGTCTTAGCCACTGAACCACCAGGGAAGTCCCTATTATTTCTAATATATTTTCTAGATTTATTTTATTTTTTATTCGTTTTTACTGTTCTCCTTGTTGTTTCTTATCTTTTTTTTTTTTTTTGGCAGCACTGTGTGACCTGCGGGGCCATGGTTCCCAGGCCAGGGATCAGGCTTGAGCTCCTGTGGTGGAAGCACCGAGTCTAAACCCCTGGACTAACAGAGAACCTCAGAATTCAGGCACTATTAATCATCGTGAGCTCTACCAGAAGCCCTCACCGCAGCACTGACCTACAGCCTGCAGACTCCAGGGTTGGACGCCTCAGGCCAAACAACCAGCAAGTCAAGAACACAGTCCCACCCATCAAATATAAAAAGGAGAGATAAAAAAAATTTGGTACAGATGAAGGAGCAATGTAAAAACCTACAAGACCAAACAAATGAGGAGGAAACAGGCAACCTACCTAAAAAGAAAATCAGAGTAATGATAGTAAAGATGATCCTAAATCTCAGAAAGAGAATGCAGGCACAGGTCGAGAAAATCCAGACGTGTTTAACAAGGACCTAAAGAACTAAAGAGCAAACAGTGATGAAAAACACAAGAAGAACCGGAATGGAAGCTACACTGGAATAGCAGAGTAACTAAACCAGAAGAACCAGTAAGTGAGCTCAAAGAATGGTGGAAAGAACTGCTGAGCAGCAGAATAAAGAAAAAAGGAACCAAAATAAATGAGGACAGTCTCAGAGACCTCTGGGACATTACACACACCAACATTCAAATCACAGGGGTCTTAGAAGGAGAGAAAGAGTTGGAGAAAAATACTGGCAGAGATTACAGTTGAAAATATCCCTAACACAGGAAACAGGCACCCAAGTCCAGACAGTCCCAAACAGGAGAAATCCAAGGAGATACACAAAGAGACAAATATTCATCAAACTAACAAAAATCAAAAATAAAAAGCAGCAAGGTAAAAGCAACAAAAACAGACAAGGGAATCTCCATAAGGTTATCAGCTGATTTTCCGCAGAAACTCTGCAAGACAGATGGGATGGCAGGACATATTTAAAGTCATGAAAGGGAAAGAAAGTGCAAACAAGATTACGCTATCCAGCAAGGATATCATTCAGATTCCATGGAGAAATCAATAGCTTTACAGACAACTTCTCAGGTGTTTAAAACCCAGCACTTCCAATACAGGGGGCATGGGCTGGATCCCTGGTCAAGGAACTTAGATCCCACATCCTGCATAGCTCTGGCAAAAATAAAATGTAAAAAGCCTTTACAAACAAGCAAAAGCTAAGGAATTCAGCACCACCAAACCAGGTTTACAACAAATTCTTAAGGAACTTCTGTAGGCTGAAAACACAAGAAACTGACTCACAAAACAGATACAAAACAATAAGAAAATGGTAAAAGGAACATGTATGTTGATAATTATCTAGAATGTAAAAAGGATTAAATGCTCCAAGCAAAGGACACACACTGGCTGAATGGATGGAAAAATAAGAACAGTATAGACGCTGTCTAAAAGGGGCCTACATCAGACTTGGGAACACACACAGACTGAAAATGAGGGGATGAAAAAAGATATTCCATGCAAATGGAAATCAAAAGAATGCTGGAACAGCATCATTCATATCAGGTAAAACAGACTTTAAATAAAGACTGTTACAAGAGACAAGGAAGGTCACTACACAGTGATTAACGATCAGTCCCACAAGGAGGTATAACAATTATAAATATTTATTCACTCAAGACAGGAGCAGTTCAATGCATAAGGCAAATGCTAATCATCATAAAAGGTGAAATCGAAATTAACACATGTAGTGATAAGTGTAGTGTGTTAGTCACTCAGTCATGTCCGACTGCTTGTGACCCCATGGACTGAAGGTAGCTCACCAGGCTCCTGTCCATGGAATTCTCCAGGCAAGAATAAGGTTTGAACCCAGGTCTCCTGCACGGCAGGCAGATTCTTTACTGTCTGAGCCACCAGGGAAGCCCACCACAATTACAGCGAAGGGTTTTAACACTCCCCTTACACCAATGGACAAATCATCCAGACAGAAAATAAACTAACACAATCTTTAACCAACACAATAGACCAGATGGACTTAACTGATACTCAAAAGCGGCAGAATACACTTTCTTTCAGGTGCACATGAAACGTTCTCCAGGACAGATCACATCTTGGGTCTTAAATCAAACCTCACTAAATTTAAGAAAATGGAAATCATATCAAGCATCTTTTCTGACCACAGAATTATGAGAATAGAAATCAATTACAGGGAAAAAAACCCAAACTATGAAAAACACAGACACACGGAGGATAATCGACCTGCTACTAAATAACCCAGAGGTCACTAAAGGAATCAACAACACACAGAGGACGTCCCCGGTGGCCCAGCGGTTAAGAACCTGCCTGCCAGTGCACGGGACCTGGGTTTGATCCCGGGTCTGGGAGGATTCCACATGCTGCAGGGCAACCAAGCCCGTGCGCCCAACTATGGAGCTCACCGGGCGCAAACGCGGAGCCCCGCCTCCCAACTCCTGACGTCCGCGCAGTCTAGAGCCCGTGCGCCTCCACTGCTGAGCCTGCTCACTGCAACTGCTGAAGCCCACGCGCCCTAGAGACCGTGCTCCACAGCGAGAGAAGCCGCCACGCCACAGCTAGAGAGGGGCCCGCTCACTGCAGCTTGAGAAAGCCCACCCGCGCCAACAAAGACCCAGAGCAGCCACAAATGAATAAACAAACTAATTCAGAAAGATACACGCACCCCTATGTTCACAGCAGCGCTATACACAGAAGCCAACACACGGACACAACTTAAATTCCCATGGACAGATGAGTGGATACAGATGTGGTACATATATGCAACGGGCACTGCTCAGCCATAAAAACAGAACAAAACAATGCCATCTGAAGCCAACTTGGAGAGATTATCATACTAAGTGAGCTAAGAAAGATACCATATGATATCACGATATGTAGAATGTAAAATCGGATTAACAGAGTGCAGAAGAAAAAAGAGAAAGACAAAGAGGAGAGAGAAAATGGGAGAGAAAGAGAGAGGGAAGGTGGGAGAGAGAGCAAGAAAGGGAAGCAAGGAGACACCGACAGAGACGGAGGGAAGGAGCTAGGGAGAAAGGGAGAGGGAAGGAGGAGACAGAAAAGAGACACAGAGAAAGAGAGGCAGAGAAAGAGGTGGGAAAGAGACACGGGGGTGAGGGCAGGAATGAGCGAGGGGGGAAGAGCCAGGAAGAGAAGAAAGGACACAGAGAGGAAAGATAGGAAGTGAGAGATAAAACAGAGAGACTGTGAAGGAGGCAGAATTAAAGGGTGACAGAGACAGAGAAGGGAGAGAAATTCAGGGAGAAAGAAGAGACAGAGGAAGGAGGGAGAGAGAGAGACAGGGCAGGACAGAGACAGAGAAAAAGCGGCAAGGAGAGAGAGAGGCACGGGAGGAGGGAAGGGAGAGGAAAGAAGACAGAGAGCTGGAGGAGGGAGGAGAAGAGGAAGAGGGCAGAGGGCGAGGGGGAGACAAAGGGCAAGAGGCAGAAAGAGACACAGGGCGGGAGAGGAAGGGAGACGGGGAGAGAGGAGAGAGACAGAGGGAGAGACGACGGCAGAGTCAGAAAGAAGGTGAGGCAGAGAGACTGAGAGAGAGTCAGAGGGCGAGGGAAAAAGAAACAACAGAGAGAGCGAGCGAGCGTGCGCCGAGACAGAGGTGGCGGGCGCGCAGGAGAGGGACGCGTGGGAAAACAGATGGACAGGCTGGTTTAGGCTTCAGAGACTAAGCAGGGCAGACCCCTGACCCCGTCTGCTAAGACCGCAAGCCTTGCACCTTAGACACAACAGGGGACGGATCTCGAAACTGTTTAGCCTCTGGAGGGGTTTGGCCCACGAGGTCCCAGGCTTAACAACATTGCAAGTTTTATAGAACAAAGCAAACAGCATTAAGATGAAACTAGAGCTGCCATCTTCTCACAGATTGACCAGGATATGTTTGCATCCTGGGATTATAAACAGGAACCCAAACTGCAATTTTGTTGCTGTTGTTCTTTGGTTTAAAATTGCTGACTAGAGAAAGTATTATATATTAACATTTACACTAAGTTTTCTTTTTTATTATCACTGCTTAATTACTTTTTCACGAATTCTTTTTTTAAATTAATTTATTTTAATTGGAGGCTAATTACTTTACAATGTTGCAGTGGTTTTTGCCATACATTGACATGAATCCACCACGGGTGTACATGTGTTCCCCATCCTGAACCCCCCTCCCACCTCCCTCCCCATCCCTTCCCTCAGGGTCATCCCAGCGCACCAGCCCCAGCACCCTGTCTCATGCATCAAGCCTGGATTGGCGATCTATTTCACATACAGTAATATACATGTTTCAATGCTATTCTCTCAGATCATCCCACCCTCACCTTCTCACACAGAGTCCAAAAGACTGTTCTTTACATCTGTGTCTGTTTTGCTGTCTCACATGTGGGGTCATCGTTACCATTTTTGAAGTCTCACCCAAGGAGGGCACCTGCTGCCTAAGACCTTTCCCCACTGGGAGTCCAGATGTGTGGGGTCACGGGACTTCCCAGCGCTGCTCAGGTGGGATGCTGGTCAAAACCCACTTGGGAGAGGTGTCCTCTGCTGTTTCTATTTGTCTTTTCTTGTGATGTTAGTATATTGAAAGTTCGCTAGATAATTCTCTAATGAATGTGGGTATCACTCACTTGTATATAATGAGCGGCTGCTTTTGTTAACACATCCTTTGAAGCTGAGATGAAAGTGAACATTTTCTGCAAAACAGGAGGTGGAGAAAGTCTGGGAGACAGAGAGAGAGGGACGCTCACAGAGAGAGACACACACACAGAGACCAAGGTTGGGAGGGAGGGAGGGAGACATGAGAGACAGAGAAACAAAGAGGGAGAAAAAGAGAGTGACCCAGAGTGGGAAGGGGGGAGAGAGACAGGGAGCAAGAGAAAGAGAGAGAGAGACAGGGAGAGAGACCGAGAGAGGGGGTGGGAGGGAGGGAGGGAGGGAGAGAGAAAAGGAAAGAAAGAGTGAGACAGGCAGGGAGGCAGGGAGAGACCAAAAGATGGAGAGGAAGAAAGAAGACTGAGAAAAAGGGAGGGAGGGAGAGAAAGGGGAGAAAGGGTGGGAGGGAAAGAGAGAGAGACCAAAGGAGGGTGGAGAGGGAGGGAGAGAGGAAGGGAGGGGAGAGGGAGAAGCAGGGAGACAGCAAAAGAGAGACTAAGAGAGGGAGAAATAGAGAGAGAGAGACAAAGAGAGAAAGAGTGACGCAGGGAGAGGTCAAGAGAGATGGAGGGAAGGAGAAAGAGGAGACAAGGAAAGAGGGTGGGATGAAAAGAGAGAGAGAGAGAGAGAGAGAGGTTGACAGGGAGATAGAAAGGGAGGTAGGGAGAAAGAAAGAAAGACAGAAAGACGGAAGGAGGGAGGCACAGGGCCGGAGAGACAGAGACAGACCAGGAGAGAGGGAGGCAGAAAGAAAAAGAAAGGGACGGGGAAGGAGGCAGGGTGGGAGGGAGAAAGAGGGCAAAAGAGAGTGACAGAAAATGTTAACAGGGAGGGGAAAAAACCCAGCACACCTGAACACATCTCGCTAACAGCCTAACAGAGAGAACAGACTTTTAGTTGCCAAGAGGGAGAGGAGTAGGGAGGGGATGGACCGGGAGTTCGGGCTTAGTGGACTCAGACTCTGCATTTACCATGAACAGGGACGTCTGCCTTTCGATGCAGGGGATGCAGGTTACACCCCTGGTGGGGGACGAACGCCCCACAGGCAACTGCAGAACCTGGGCGCCCCAATACCGAGTCCACGCGCTCTAGAGCCCATGCTCTGCAAGAAGACCAAGAGCTGCAACTGGAGAAGCCCACACACTGTAAAGACTCGGTTCAGCCAAAAAAAAAAGGGCCGGATGAACAAATGGATCGTACTGTCCAGTGCAGGAAACTAGACTCAACCTCTTGGGATAAACCATAATGGACAAGAATACTAAAAAGAATGGATAGATGTGTGAACAGAGCTACCTTACTGTACAGCAGAAATTAAAACATTGCAAATCAACTATACTTCAATAAAATAAATATAAATAGCTAGACAGCTTTAAAAAAGAGAAGTGTTTTTAACACAAGAGGTAAAATTAAACAGTATGTACGACAGACGGGTCTGAGTGCACGTCTCCAGGCCTCCCCTCGCCTGGAAGCTCCCTGGCAGCCCCTCGCAGGCAGGAGCCGGTGCTGCTGGGGCTGTGGGAAGAGCCAGGACTGAGCAGCAGCTGGAAGAGAAATGGAAGGGGCCCGACCACGTTCTTCTTACCACTCACACTTCTCTAAACCCAGATGGAGTAAAACCGTGGGTACATCACTCTAGTGTAAGAAGGTACCAGGGGCTGACCTGTCAGGCCTGCCTACAGCCAGCAAGCAACCTCCTGAGAAGTGGACATCTCGCCCTTTGGGAAACCTTGAGGATTAGTTACAAGCCGAATGGGAGTTTTGTTTTCTTACACTTTCTCATGGGCTTCCCTGATGGCTCAGGCAGTAATGAATCTACCTGCTATGCAGGAGACCCAGGTTCAGCCCCTAGATCGGGAAGATCCCCTGGGGGAGGAAATGGCAACCCACTCCAGTATTCTTGCCTGGGAAATCTCATAGACAGAAGAGCCTGGTAGGCTACAGTCCAAGGGGTAGCAAACAGTTGGACACGACTGAACGACTAACACTCTCATGCTTTCTCACACCCTTTTCCTTTCCCACCAAACTACAGATTCAGGGATTTCCCCAGTAGTCTAGCAGCTAAGGCACCCTGGCCCAGTGCAGAGGGCTCCGAGTTTGATCCCTGGTTGGGGAACTAGATCCCACGTGCTGCAACTAAGCCTGTGGATTCTAGAGCCCTCAGGACACAACTAGAGAAGCCCACATGCTACAAGGAACAGCTGTGCACTGCCAGGAACACCCAGTGCAGCCAAAATAAATAAACAAAAAACAACCCCCACAGGACAGCTCCACGTGCTGCTTCTCTGATAACCCTAACTGCTGGCACGCGGGGAGCTTCCTACTTCCAGGCCTTCAGCACGTGCGCCTGGGTGCGCTTCTCTCTTCCAGGGAGTGGTATGAAACAACTGGCTGCGCCAAGTCTCCCTGTGAAGCGAGGGGCAGACCCGACGCCTGAATCTGAGCAAACAGAGCTACTCCGGGTCATGAGCGGCAGCCGTCACTCCTCCAGCTGGGTCTGCGGCACCAAGATGGCGCCCCAGGACTGAGATCGTCATCACACAACCCTCGGATGCAGGACTTGGAATCAAGCATTTCTAATTCAGTCTCCAGTGCCCCGAATTTAGGCAGCATGCAGGCCCCTCCAGGAAGTAGCCAGAGTAGGTGCCTTTCTGTTCCCTGAAAGACTCAGGGAAAGATAAAACTGAAGTGGGGATTAAAACTGAGCCCCCTTAAAGCTGACTTCCTCTACTGAGTTTATGATTAACATCTCTATCAGCAACGATTATTCCTTCTATTGTCCAGTGTCTGTTCTCAAGACTGAGGAATATCAGGGCTTCCCTGGTGGCTCAGTGATAAGGAATCCACCTGCCAAGGCAGGATACACGGGTTCCATCCCTGATCTGGAAATACTGCACATGCTGCAGAGCAGTTGAGAACACGCCCCACAACCGCTGAGCCTGTGCTCCAGAACAAGCACAGAGTAGCCCCGCTCTCCACAGCAAAAGCCCAGGCAGCACCGAAGAGCCAGCACAGCCAGAAATGAAAAATAAAGTCATGCATCTTTTTAAAAGGAGGAAAAAAAAAAAGACTGTGGCATATTCAGAACAAAACTGGATACCAGAAGTGGCGTAAAGACGGTGTAGGAGAACAGGGAGCAGTGCTGGTGGGGGAGCTCAAACACCTAAGGGGGGCTGGAGGAGTTTCCCTGCAACCAGGGAGGATGTGGTGGAGGAGATAGCTCAGAGGGTAAAGAATCTGTCTGCAATGCATGCGACCCAAGTTCGATCCCTGGGTCGGGAAGATCTGCTGGAGAAGGGATAGGCTACCCTCACCAGTATTCTTGAGCTCCCCTTGTGGCTCAGCTGGTAAATAATCCACCTGCAATGTGGGAGACCTGGATTTGATACCTGGGTTGGGAAGATCCCCTGAAGAAGGGAAAGGGTACCCACTCCAGTATTCTGCCCTGGGTCCCTGTACAGTCCATGGGGTCACAAAGAGCCCTGTACAGTCCATGGACACAACTGAGCAACTTTCACCCATGATGCAGTGATCAGCAGGGTAGGGGAGAGACCTTTGGAGGGACAGAGACAAGCTGGGAAGCACCTTCCCCACCTGCTCAGGACCTGGGAAGCCAGCTGGGGTCCAGGGCCTGAATCTCTACGCCTCAGGGTCCCCCATGGCTGTGCAGGTCCTGAGCCTAAAGCCCACCCCACCAACCCCCAGAGCCTTTGCTAGCTATTTCCCTCCTAATGTGATTCTCTTTAACTTTGTTGTTGCTGTTATGTTTTTAAATTTTTTAAAATATATTTTCTACTTTTTAATTTTTTACTCCTGTTACTGTTCTGCTGCTTCTTATCTGCTGTCTCTCTTGGCAGCACTGTGTGACCTACAGCATCATGGTTCCCAGGCCAGGGATCCTGTGGCGGGAACACCAAGTCCAAACCCATGGACTAACAGAGAACCTCAGACCCCAGGCAACATTAATCGGAGTGAGTTCACCCAGAGGTTCTCATCTCAGTACCAAGACCCGGCTTAACCCACGGCCTGTAAACTCCAGTGCTGGACACCTCAGGCCAAACCACCAGCAAGACAGGAACATAGTCCCACCCATCAAAAAAAAAAAGAGAGATGACAAAAAATATGGTACAGACAAAGGAACAATGTAAAAACTTACAAGATAAAATAAATGAAGAGGAAATAGGCAACCTACTGAAAAAGGATTCAGAGAGTAATGACAGTAATCCTAAATTTCAGAAATAGAATGGAGGCACAGATTGAGAAAATACAAGAAATGTTTAACAAGGACCTAAAAGAACTAAAGAGCAAACAAACAGTGATGAAAACACAATAACAGAAATGAAAAATAAACTAGAAAGACAGAATGGTGGAAAGAACTGCTGAGGAGCAGAATAAAGAAAAAAGAATCAAAATAAATGAGAACAGGCTTAGAGACCTCTGGGACAAAATTAAACACACCAACGTTCAAATCATAAGGGTCTCAGGAGAGAATTCACTTTCACTTTTCACTTTCACGCATTGGAGAAGGAAATGGCAACCCACTCCAGTGTTCTTGCTTGGAGAATCCCAGGGACAGGGGAGCATGGTGGGCTGCCGTCTATGGGGTCGCACAGAGTCGGACACGACTGAAGCGACACAGCAGCAGGAGAGAAAGGGTCTGAGAAAATATTTGCAGAGAATATAGATGAAAATTTCTGTAACACAGGAAAGGAAATAGCCACCCAAGTTCAGGCGGTCCTATACAGGATAAACCCAAGGAGATACACATTGAGACACATATTCATCAAACTAACAGAATTTAATTAAAAAAAAAAATGAAAACAGCAATGTAAAAGCAAGAATAACATATAAGGGAATCCATACAAGGTTATCAGCTGATTTTTAAGCAGAGGGCAGATGGAAGTGGCTGGATATATTTAAAGTGATGAAAAGGGAAAATCTACAACCAAGATCATTCTACCCAGCAGTATCACTCAGATTCACTGGAGAAATCAAATGCTTTACAGACAGGGCACTTCCCTGGCGGGTGAAACTCTGAGCTTCCAATACAGGGGGCGTGGGTTCGATTTCTGCTCAAGGAACTAAGATCCCACATACCTCAGAGCGCAGCCAAAAAAAAAAAAGCTTTACAGACAAGCAAAAGAGAAATCAAACCAGGTTTACAAAACCACCAAACCAGGTTTACAAAAATTGCTTTAAAAACTTTTCTAGGCTGAAAACACAAGGGAGAATAGGAACCACAAAAACAGATCCAAAACAATTAAGAAAATGGTAATAGGACCATGCATATTGATAATTACCTACAATGTACATGGATTAATGTGCCAACCAAAAGACACAGACTGGCTGAACGCATGCAAAACCAAGACTTTTTTATATATGTTGTCTACAAGAGACCCACTTTGGACCTAGGGACACATACCGTATGAAAGTGAGAGGATGGAAAAAGATAATCCATGCAAATGGAAATCAAAAGAATGCTGGAACAGCATTACTCATTATCAGGTAAAACAGACTTTAAAATGAAGACTGTTACAAGAGACAAGGAAGGTCACTATTGATCAGGGTCAATTCCATAAGGACGTATAACAACTATAGTTACTTATTCACCTAACACAGAAGCAGATCAACGCGTAAGGCAAATGCTAACAGCCATAAAAAGGGGAAAGTGACAGGAACACAATTACGCAGTGACGCCTGCAGTGTGTCGTCTCTCGGTCGTTCTGACAGCTTGTGAGCCCATGGATGCAGCCCGGCAGGCTGCTCTGTCCGTGAAACTGTCCAGGCAAGAATACTGGAGGGGGGAGCCAGGCCCTTCTCTAGGGGAATCCCCTTGACCCGTGATTTGAGCCCAGGTCTTCTATATTGAGGGCAGATTCTTTACCATCTGAACCACGGGGAAGCCCAACACAATTACACCGGAGGACTGTAACACTCCACTAAAACCAATGGGCACATCATCCAGACAGAAAATAAATACGGAAATTTAAGTCAATCTCTAATTGACACAACAGATCAGACAGACTTAATTGATACTGATAGAACATTCCACTCAAAAGCGGCAGAATACACTGTCTTCTCAAGTGCACATGAAACATTCTCCAGGACAGATCACATCTTAGGCCACAAACCGAGCCTCACTAAATTTAAGAAAATGGCAATCGTATCAAGCATCTTTTCTGGCCACAGTACTGAGATTAGAAATCAATTACAGGGGAAAAAAGAAAACCACAGAAACACATCGAAGCTAAATAATACGCTACTATATAACCAAGAAATCACTGGAGACATAAAGAATTCATAGAGGCCATGAGTGGTGGCCCAGTGGTTAAGAACCTGCCTGCCAGTGCAGGGGACCTGGGTTTGATCCCGGGTCTGGGAGGATTCCACATGCTGCAGGGCAACCAAGCCCGTGCGCCCAACTACGGAGCTCACCGGGCGCAAACGCGGAGCCCCCGCCTCCCAACTCCTGAAGCCTCTGCAGACTCCACAGCCTGTGCGCCTCCCCCGCTGAGCCTGCTCACTGCAACTGCTGAAGCCCACGCGCCCTAGAGACCGTGCTCCACAGCGAGAGAAGCCGCCATGCCACAGCTAGAGAGGGGCCCGCTCACTGCAGCTTGAGAAAGCCCACCTGCGCCAACAAAGACCCAGCACAGCCGTAAATGAATAAACAAACTAATTCAGAAAGATACACGCACCCCTATGTTCACAGCAGCGCTATACACAGAAGCCAAGACACGGACACAACTTAAATTCCCATGGACAGATGAGTGGATACAGATGTGGTACATATACGCAACGGAGCACCGCTCAGCCATAAAAACAGAACAAAACAATGCCATCTGAAGCCAACATGGATGCAGTGAGGGATTATCATACTAAAGGCAGTAAGTCTGAAAGACAAATACCATATGATATCACTGATAATGTAGAACATAAATAGGGCAAATGGAGCGTGAGGCAGGAAAAAAAGAACGAGAAAGAACCAGAGAGAAAACAGGAGAAAAAGAGGAAGGTGGGAGAGAAAGAAAGAAAAGGAGACAAGGAGAGAGAGACACAGAGAGAAACAGAGAAGGAGGGAGGGAGACAGAGAGGAGGCATGGGGGCTGGGGGCGAGCATGAATGAGTGAGAGGGAGAGAGAGGCAAGGAGGAAGAATGAGAGGCAGGGCCTGCGGGGCGGGGAGGGGGAGAGAGAGAGAGAGAGAAACACAGAGACGGGAGAGAGACTGACAGAGACGCAGAGACGGTGAATTAGGGAGTGATAGAGAGACAGAGAAAGAGAGAGGCAATCAGGGAGAGTAAGACCGAGGTAGGGAGTGAGGAAGGAAGAAAGACAGGGAAACAGACAGAGGGAGTGAGACAGACAGGAATGGAGGGAGAGAGAGAAAGAAATAACAACAGGGAGAGAGACAGGGCAGGAGAGAGAGCAAAAGAGGCAGTGACAAGAGAGACAGAGCCGGCAGAGGGAGGGAAGAAGAGAGGGGAGGAGTGAGAAAAAGGAGAGAGATACAGAGGGGAGAAGAGACAGAGTAGAGAGGGAGAGACACCCAGAGAGGCAGGGAAAGAAGAGCGGAGGAAGGGGGAGAGGGAAAGACATCCAGAGAGGCAGGGAAAGAAGAGCGGAGGAAGGGGGAGAGGGAAAGACACCCAGAGAGGCAGGGAAAGAAGGGGTGGGGGGGAAGGGGGCAGAGGAAGAGGGACGTGCGGGAAAGCAAATCCACAGTCTGGTTTAGGGTTCAGAGACTAAGCAGAGCAGACCCCTCACCCCGTCTGCTAAGACTGCAAGCCTTGCACCTTAGATAAGACAGGGGACAAGACAGGGATCTCGAAACTGTTGAGCCCCTGGAGGGGGTTTGGCCAAGGAGGTCCCAGGCTTAACAACATTCCAAGTTTTACAGAACAAAGCAAACAGCATTAAGATGAAACCAGAGCTGCTATTTGCTCACAGACCGACCAGGATATCAGTGGGCATGATGGGATTATCAGCGGGAACCCAAACTGCAATTCTTGAAGTCTCAGCCGAGGAGGGGACCTGCGCCTAGGACCTTTCCCCACTGGGAATCCAGATGTGCTGGGTCGCAGGAGTTCCCAGCGCTGCTCAGGTGGGACGTTGGTCAAAACCCACTTTGGAGAGGTGTCCTCTGCTGTTTCTATTTGTCTTTTTTTGTGATGTTAGTATATTGAAAGTACATTAGATAATTTTCTAATGAATGTGGGTATCACTTATTTGTTTATAACAAGCGGCTGCTTTTGTTAATACATCCTTTGAACCTGAGATGAAAGTGAAAATTTTCTGCAAAACAGGAGGTGGAGAGAGAAAGTCCGGGAGAGAGAGGGAGAGGGACACTCACAGCAAGAGAGAGAACGAGAGAGAGAACAGCGAGAGAGGGACACAGAGACCAAGAGACAGGTTGGGAGGGAGGGGGAGAGAGACAGAGAAAGAAAGAGGGAGAAACCCAGAGTGGGAAGCGGGGAGAGAGACAGGGAGCAAGAGAGAGAGAGAGACAGGGAGAGAGAAAAGGAAAGAAAGAGTGAGACAGGCAGGGAGGCACCAAGAGAGATGGAGAGAGAGAAAAAGAGACAGGAGACAGAGAAAGGGAGGGAGGGAGAGGGAAAGAGAGACCGGAAGAGAGAGAGAGAGAGAGATGGGGAGCACGAGAAAGAGACACACTGAAAAGGAGAGGAAAAGACAGGGATAAGAGAGAGAGAAAGAAAAAGTGTGAGAAAAAGGGAGAAAGAGAGAGAGGTTGACAGGGAGATAGAGAAGGAGGTAGAGAGAGAGACAGAAAAAGGAAGAGAGAAGGAGGGAGGCTTAGAGAGAGAGCAGCAGAAAAACAGACCAGGGGGAGACAGAGCCCAAGAGGGAGGGAGGGAGAAAGAGAAACAGGGCAAGACAAAAAAGAAAGAGAGGGACGAAGGGGGAGGAAGAGGAGAAAAAGAAAGAAAGAGGGAGGGCGGGAGGGAGAAAGAGAGACACAGCGAGATGAGAGTGACAGATCATCAAACAGAGAGGGGGAAAAAATAGGGCGCCAATGAAGCCACCTAAGAAACAGCCTCACAGACAGAGAGAACACACTTTTAGTTGCCAAGGGGGGAGGGGGGTGGGCTGGAAGCTCGGGTTAGCAGGTGCAAACTCTGATACTGAGGATGGACAGGCTGTCCCTGGTGGTCCAGTGGTTAAGAGTCCGCCTTCCGATGCAAGGGGTGCACGTCAGGCCCCTGCTTGAGGAACTAACATCCCACGTGCCACGGGGCAACTAAATTAGGTCACAACCGGAGAATCTGGGAGATGTGATCACTGAGTGTGTGCTACAGAGCCCATGCTCACAACAAAAGAAGGCTAAGAGCTGCAACAGAGAAAGCGGGCACACTGCAAAGAAGACACAGCTCAGCCACCCCCGCAACACACAGACAAAAAAAGGAACTGATGAGCAAGAGTCCTAGTGTAGAGGGTAGGGAACCAGATTCAGTCCAATGGGATAAACCATACTGGAAAAGAACATTAAAAAGAATGTATATATGTGTATAAATGAGTTACTTTGCTGTATAGCAGAAATAAACACGATATTGTAAGCTTATTGTACTACAATAAAATAAATAGGTAGTTTTAAAAAAGACAATTCTAACAAAAGAGGTAAAAATTAAACATTATGTACAACAGATTAAAAAAGCAGAGACAATACTTTGCCAACAAAGGTCCGTCTAGTCAAGGCTATGGTTTTTCCAGTGGTCATATATGGATGTGAGAGTTGGACTGTGAAGAAAGCTGAGCGCCGAAGAATTGATGCTTTTGAACTGTGGTGTTGGAGAAGACTCTTGAGAGTCCCTTGGACTGCAGGGAGATCCAACCAGTCCATTCTAAGGGAAATCAGTGCTGAATATTCATTGGAAGGACTGATGCTGAAGCTGAAACTCTAACACTCTGGCCACCTGATGTGAAGAACTGACTCACTGGAAAAAACCCTGATGCTGGGAAAGACTGAAGGTGGGAGGAGAAGGGGACGACAGAGGATGAGATGGTTGGATGGCATCACTGACTTGATGGACATGAGTTTGAGCAAGCTCCAGGAGTTGGTGATGGGCAGGGAGGCCTGGTGTGCTGCAGTCCATGGGGTCGCAAAGAGTTGGACATGAATGAGTGACTGAACTGAACAACAGATGGGTCGACTGTTAACCACGTGCTTGAGTGCACGTCTCCAGGCCTCCCCTCGCCTGGAAGCTCCCTGGCAGCCCTTCACAGGCAGGAGCCGGTGCTGCTGGGCCTGTGGGAAGAACCAGGACTGAGAAGCAGCTGGAAGAGAAATGGAAGGGACCTGACCACATTCTTCTTTCCACTCACGCTTCTCTAAACCTGTATGAAGTAAAACCGTGGGTACATCACTCTAGCGTAAGAAGGTGCCAAGGGCTGACCTGTCAGACCTGCCTACAGCCAGCAAACAACCTCCTGAGAAGTGGACATCTCGCCCTTTGGGAAACCTTGAGGATTAGTTACAAGCTGAATAGGAGTTTTGTTTTCTTATGCTTTCTCGAAAATACCTTTTACCTTTCCACACAAAATTACATATTCAGGGACTTCCCTGGTGGTCCAGTGGCCAAGACTCTGTGGCCGAATGCAGGGGGGCTCCAGGTTTGAGTCCTGGTCAGAGAACCAGATCCCCCCATACTGCCAAGTTCAGCCAAAAGAGAGAAGTAAAAAAGCTTTACATACAAATGCTAAAGCGAAATCAGCACCACCAAACCAGGTTTACAACAAATGCTTAAAGAATTTCTCTAGGCTAAAAAATGGAGAAGGCAATGGCACCCCACTCCAGTACTCTTGCCTGGAAAATCCCATGGATGGAGGAGCCTGGTGGGCTGCAGTCCTTGGGGTCGCTGAGAGTCGGACACGACTGAGCGACTTCACTTTCACTTTTCACTTTCTTGCATTGGAGAAGGCAATGGCACCCCACTCCAGTACTCTTGCCTGGAAAATCCCATGGATGGAGGAGCCTGGTGGGCTGCAGTCCTTGGGGTCGCTGAGAGTCGGACACGACTGAGTGACTTCACTTTCACTTTTCACTTTCTTGCATTGGAGAAGGAAATGGCAACCCTCTCCAGTGTTCTTGCCTGGAGAATCCCAGGGACGGCGGAGCCTGGTGGGCTGCCGTCTATGGGGTCGCACAGAGTCAGACACGACTGAAGTGACTTAGCAGCAGCAGCAGCAAACATCATTCACAGGGGGGAAAAACTATGAAAAAACATAAACACACAGAGGCTAAATAATATGCTATTATTAACCAAGAGATCACTGAAGAAATTAAAAAGGAAAAAAGAAAAAAACACAGAGAGGACTTCCCTGGTGGTCCAGTGGCTTAGAATCTTCCTGCCAACGCAGGGGACAGGGGTTTGCTCTCTGGTTCGGAAGACTCCACAAGCCGCAGGACAACTAAACTAAGCCCGTGTGCCGCAGCCCCTGAGCCCGAGCTCTAGAGCTGGCAAACTTCAACCACTGCGCCTACGCGCCACATGAAGCCCGCACGCTCTAGGGCCCATGCTCTGCAACGAGAAGCCTGTGCGTGGTGACCAGAGAGCAGCACTAGGTTGCTTCAACTAGAGAAAGCCTGCACACAGCAGTGAAGATACAGTGCACCCTAAAAAAAACCAGAAAACCAACCAAAAAGCCCCAAAGTAACTAATGACAATAAAAACACTGACCAAAAACCTCTGGGATGCAGAAAAAGCAGTTCTAAGAAAGAAATTTATAGCAATTCAATCTAGCCTCAAAAAGCAAGACACTCAAGCAATCTAAGACTGCCCCAGTAGTACAGTGGATAAGAATCTGACTGCCCCTCACAGGACCCGGGTTTGACCCCTGGCCTGGGAAGATTCTACATGCTGCGGGGCAATCACATGGGTGCCATGCTGCCGAGACCACGCTCAGGAGCACGCTGGCCACAACTGCTGAGCCTGCTGGCCTCAACTAGACACCTGCGCACCTGGAGCCTGATGCCCCCACGGCTGGAGCACGTGCTGCAACGAGACGCCACCGCACCACGATAAGGCGTAGCCCCCACTCACTGAAACCAGAGAAAGCCGGCATGCAACAAAGACCCAGCCCGACCTACATAGATAAATAAAAATAATTAAAAATATGTATATGAAAAAATCTAACCTCACACCTAAATCAGAGAAAGAAGGATAAAAAGTTACCCAAAGTTATTAAAAGAAATCAGAGATCAAACCAGAAATAAATGAAAAAGAAATAAAGAAAACAATAACAAAGATCAATAAAATTAACAGTTGGTTCTTTGAAAAGGTAAATAATATTAATAAATCTCAAGTAGACTCATCAAGAAAAAAGGGAGAGGGTTCAAATCAGTAAAATTTGAAATGAAAAAAGGAAAAGTTACAACTGACATGGCAGAAATACAAAAAATCGTAATAGACTACTAGAAGCAAGTATATACCAATAAAATGGACAACCTGGAAGAAACTGACAAATTCTTAGAGAGGGACAACCTTCTAAGACTGAACCAGGAAGAAACAGAAAGACATGAAGGAATCAATCACAAGTACTGTAATTGAAACTGTCATTAAAAATCTTTTAACAGACAAATATCCAGGACCAGATGGCTTCACAGACAAATTCTATCAAATACACAAAGAGCAAACACGTATCCATCTCAAACACGTCCAAAAAATGGCAGAGGGAGGAACACTCTCAAACTCATTCGATGTGGCCACCGTTACCCTGATACCAAAGATTTCACAAAAAAAGAAAATTGCAGACCAACATCACTGATGAACACAGACACAAAAGCCCTCAAAAACACTAAAAAACAGAATTCAACAACACATCAAAATGATCATACACCATGATCAAGTGGAATTTATCCCAGGGATGCAAACCAATGTGATATACCATATCAACAAATTAAAGAATAAAAAACAGAAGATCAACTCAATAGGTGCAGAACAATCTTTTGACAAAATTCAACACCCATTTATGACAAAAACTCTCCAGGAAGTGGGCACAGAGGGACCCTACCTCAACATAATAAAGGCTATATATGACAAATCCGCAGCAAACATTATTCTCAATGCTGAAAAAAATGAAAACATTTCCTGTAAGATCAGGAACAAGAGAAGGATGTCCACTCTCACAATTCGTATTCAACACAGTCTTGGAAGCCCTAGCCACGGCAATCAGAGAAGAAAAAGAAATAAAAGGAACACAAGTTGGAAAATAAGTAAAGCTGTCACTGTTTGCGCAAGACATGGTGCTATGAGCAGAAAATCCTCAACGTGCTGCCAGAGGGCTACCAGAGGCAATCCGTTTGGTAAAGTTTCAGGACACAAAATTAACGCACAGGAATCTCTTGCATTCTCACACACCAACAAAAACTTGCAGTAAGAGAAATGAAGGTCACAGTCCTATTTAACACTGCAACAAAAAGAATAAAATATCTAGGAATAAACCTAAGGAGGCAGAAAACCTGTACTGAGAAAAGTATAAAACAAAAGAAATCAAGATGACACAGATGGAGACATATGCCATGTTCTTTGACTGGAACAATAAAGTGAAAATGACTATATTACCCAGAACACTCTACAGATTCAATACAATCCCTTTGAAACTAACAATGACACTCTTAACAAAAAATGTTACAGTGTGTACGGAAACAAAAAAGACTCTAAATAGCCAAACCCATCTTGAGAAAGAAAAATGAAGCTGGAGGATTCAGGCACCCAACTTCAGACTACACTGCAAAGCTACAGTAGCCTTCCCTCCTGGTCCAGTGGTTAAGATTCCACCCGCCAATGCAGGAGACACAGGTTCGAGCCCTGTTCCAGAAAGATCCCACACGCCAAAGGACAATCAAGTCTGTTCATCACAACCACTGAAGCCCACACTCTAGAGTCCTTGCTCTGAAAGAAGAGAAGCCACTGCAACTAGAGAGCAGCTCTGTTTGCTGCAACTGGAGAGCGCCTATGCGCAGCCATGAAGAGCTAGCATAGCCAAAAAGGAATTAAAAAGAAAAGGCAACACTAATTATGACACGTACGGCACAAAAACAGAATATAGATCGGTGGTACAGAATAGAAAGCCCAGAGATAAACCCACCCAGAGATTAGGTGACTGTTTTGTTACCTAATTAGGTAACCGTTTGATTATAAAAAGTTAAGTAAACAATTAGGTAATTGTTTGATTACAAACAATCAAAATATATAAAAGAGCTCATGGAGCTCAATATTCAGAAAACAAACAACCCAAAAATGGCTGAGAGGCTCCTGTGTTGGTCCAGGGGCTGCGACTCTGCACCCCAACACAGGGGGCGGTCATCTGACCCAGGGCGGGGAACCAGATCGCACAGGCCACAACCAAGACCAGGTGCGGCCAAATAAAAATATTAAAAACAAAATGGCCCAAAGTCCTAATAGACAACTCTCCAAAGAAGACATACACAAGGCCAAGAAGCAGATAAAAATACTCAACATTATGAATTATTAGAGAAATGCAAATCAAAACTACAATGAGGTATCACCTCACACCTACCACAATGGCCTTCATCAAAAAATCTACACAGAATAAATGCTGTAGAAGGTGTGGAACAGAGAAGCTTCTTACAATGTTGGGGAAGTGTAAAACTGGTACAGCCACTATGGAGAATGGTATGGAGGCGACTTAAAAATCTATAAACAGGAGAAGGAAATGGCAACCCACTCCAGTATTCTGGCCTGGAGAATCCCAGGGACGGAGGAGCCTAGTGGGCTGCTGTCTATGGGGTCGCACAGAGTCAGACACGACTGAAGTGACTTAGCAGAAGCAGCAGCTCATCAAAAGGCCCTACGGAGAGAACAAACAGGCAAAAAGTCACAGATTAAGGGAAACGTTTACAAGACATGCATCTGACAAAGGACAAGTGTCCAGAGTATATATATCACTCCTGCCACTCAATAACGAAAAGACAAACAATTCAATAAATATGGGCCAAGATTTGCACAGACATTTCACAAAGAAAGATTAATGAATGGCCAATAATGATATGAGAAAAGATGCTCAACGTCATTAGTCATCAGGGAAACGTAACCAAAGCTGCATGATACCCTACTGCACGCCCGTTTGGATGGCTAAAGTTAGAATGACTGGCACCACTGTGGATGAGGATGTGGAATGGGGGTTGATAGGACTGTAAAAAGGTATAATTGGTTTGGAAAGTTCTGGCAGTCTTTTTAGAAAACTAAATATACACCTGGACTTTCCTGGTGGCTCAGCGGTAAAGAATCTGCCTGCAATGCAGGAGACCCGGGCTCGATCCCTGGGTTGGATAGATTCCCTGGAGAAGGGCATGGCAACTCACTCCAGTATTCTTGCCTGGAGAATCCCCATGGACTGAGGAGCCTAGTGCGCTACAGTCCATAGGGTCGCAAAGAGTTGGACACGACTGAAGCGACTGAGCATGCACGCACATACATCTAACCTGCGACTCAGTAATTTCACCCCTAGATATTTACCCAAATGAAGTGAAAGGATATGTTCACAAGAAGTATTGTATAGCATGTTCATATCGTCTTTGTTAATAATTTTCCCAAACTGAAAACAATCTGGGTGTCCGTTAGCAGGACAATGGAATATAAAACCCTGAGCTCTCCAGTCAATGAACTTAGCTGCAAAAAGGAATGATTTACTGACTCACACAGCAAGGATGAAGCTTTAAAACATGTTATGTGAAAGAAGTCTTGGGCCAAAGAGTATGTACTGTTTGCATATGTGTCCATTTATATAAAATTCTAGACTAGAACTGGCAACCTAAAAAAAAAAAAAAATCTATAAACAGAACTATCAGAGCACCCAGCATCTCACGAGTGGGCACATAACCTGAGAAAACCATCATAGTTCAAAAGGACACATGTATCCCAGTATTCACTGCTGCAGTACTTACAACAGCCAGGACGCGGAAACAGCCTGTCCACGGAAACATGAATGGATAGAGAAGCGGTGGCACATACACGCAGTGGAGTATTACTCAGCCAGAAAAGGAAGGAAACTGGGTCATGCAGTGATATAGATGAATCTAGTGTATGTCATAGAGAGTGAAGTCAGAAAGAGAAAAACAAATTTCATATATAAACACATATACCTGGAATCTAGAAAGGCAGTACAGATGAACATACCTGCAGAGAAATGAATAGAGACATAGAGAACAAATTTGTATGCACAACGGAGGGAGGAGAGGGTGGAGTGAACTCAAAGAATATCACTGAAACGGACAAAGTACCATGTATAAAACAGAGAGCAGTGGGAAGCTCAGCACGCCGCTCCGTGACGACCCAGTGGGGTGAGAGCTGGGGTGTGGGAGGGAGGCTCCAGAGGGAGGAGACATGCGTGTACTATAGCTGATTCATACTGTTGTACAGTAGAAACTAACAAGACATTGTAAAGCAACTAGAATCTAACTGAAGAGAAAAAAAAATGGAAATATTTGGAAACAAAGCAAGACAAAAAAAAAAATCAATGTCCAAAATATACAATCGTGGCGCTCAATATCCAACAAAGAAACAACTGGATCTAAACATGGGAGGAAGACCTAAGTAGACATCTGTCCAAAGAAGACATACAGATAGCCAAGAAGCACATGAAAAGATGCTCAATATTACGGATTATTCAGTTCCATTCAGTTGCTCAGTTGTGTCTGACTCTTTGCGACCCCATGGACTGCAGCACACCAGGCCTCCTTGTCCACCAACTCCCGGAGTTCACTCAGACTCATGTCCATTGAGTCGGTGATGCCATCCAACCATCTCATCCTCTGTCGTCCCCTTCTCCTCCCACCTTCAGTCTTTCCCAGCATCAGGGTCTTTTCAAATGAGTCAGCTCTTCTCATCAGGTGGCCAAAGTATTGGAGCTTCAGCTTCAGCATCAGTCCTTCCAATGAATATTCAGGACTGATTTATTTCCTTTAGGATGGACTGGTTAGATCTCCTTGCAGTCCAAGGGACTCCCAAGAGTCTTCTCCAACACCACAGTTCAAAAGCATCAATTCTTCGGCGCTCAGCTTTCTTTATAGTCCAACTCTCACATTCATACATGACCACAGGAAAAACCATAGCCTTGACTAGACGGACCTTTGTTGGCAAAGTAATGTCTCTGCTTTTTAATAAACTGTCTAGGTTGGTCATAACTTTTCTTCCAAGGAGTAAGCATCTTTTAATTTCATGGCTGCAGTCACCATCTGCAGCGGTTTTGGAGAAATGCAAATCTAAACTACAGTGAGGCACCACCTCACGCAGGTCAGAATAGCCACCATCAAAAACACAACAAACAATAAGTGCTGGAGAAGGTGTGCGGAAAAGGACACCCTCTTCTTACACTGTTGGTGGGAATGTAAATTGATACAGGCAGTATGTGGAGGTTCCTTAAAAAACTATAAACAGAACTATAATATGATCCAGAAATTCCACGACTGGGCATATATCCTAAGAAAACCATAATTAAAAAATGACACATATACCCCAATGTTGACTGCAGTACAATTTACAAGCCAGAACACGGAAACAATCTCAGGGTCTATCAACAGATGAATGGGTAAAGAAACTGGTATATATACACACAGTGGACTTACTCAGCCATTAAAAGGAATGAGACGGGGCCTCTTGCAGAGATGCAGGTGAACCTGGAGTACGTCACAAAGAGTGAAGCAAGTCAGAGAGAGAGAGACAAACACTGTATATTAACATGTGTGTGCTGCGCTGCCCTCAGCCACTTCAGCTGTGACTGACTCTGCGACCCCATGAACTGCAGCCCACCAGGCTCCTCTGTCCATGGGATTCTCCAGGCAAGAAGACTGGAGTGGGTTGTCATTCCCTCCTCCTGGGGGTCGTCCTGCCCCAGAAATCAAAGCAAGGTCTCCTGCACTGCAGGCAGATTCTTTACCAGCTGAGTTCCAAGGGAAGCCCATATTAACACACAGATACATGGAATATAGAAAAAAACATACAGACAAAAGTACCTGCAGGGCAGGAATGGAGATGCACGCGTACATAACAGATCTGTTCGACACAGAGAGGAAAGGGGACGACGGGGAGAATGGAGCAGCGGCACTGACATACTCGCACTACCGAGAGTAAAGCAGCAGCTCGAGTGAAGCTGCCGGGCACCTCAGGGAGCTAAGCCCGGTGCCCGGTGCAGACCAGGAAGGGTGGACGGTGAGGCTGGGAGGCAGGCTCGAGAGAGAAGGGATACATACACATGTACTTACAGAGGATTCATACTGCTTTACTGCAGAAACTAACACAAGACTGTAAAGTAACTGGACTCCAATTCACAACTGAAAAAAAATGGGAGAAAATATTTGCAAACGAAGCAAAGGACAAAGAATTAATGTCAGAAATACACAAGGAGATCATGGAGCTCAGTATCCAAAAAGAAAAAAAACCAGGTCTAAAAATGGGAGGAAGACGTAAGTAGACATCTCTCCAAAGAAGACAAACGGATAGCCAAGAAGCACATGAAAAGATGCTCAACATGACAAATTACTAGAGAAATCCAAATTCAAACTACAATGAGGCATCACCACACACCAATCAAAATGGCCATCATCAAAAAGAAACCTAAAAACAATAAATGCTGGAAAGGGTCTGGAGAAAAGGGTGCTCTCCTACAACTGTTGCTGAAAACGTAAACTGATACAGCCCATGCGGAGAACAGCATGCAGGGTCCTTAGAAACCACACACAGAACCACCCTATAATTCGATAATCTCATGATTGCACATACGCACTGAGAAAGCCATCATTCAAAACAAAACATGTACCCCAATATTCACTGCAGTGCAATTTGCAATAGCCAGTACATGGAAACATCCTGTCTATCAACAGATGAGTGGATAAGGAAATTGTGATACATATACACAATGGAATATTACACAGCCATTAAAAAATGAAATTGGATCGCCTGTAGTGACAATGAACCCAGAGTATGTCATACAGAGTGAAGTCAGTCAGAGAGAGAAACAAACACTGTATATTAACACACACAGGTGGAATGTGAAAAAAGGTATTCCACAAAGGTGGAGTGTGGAATCTAGAGAAGAGGTATGAGTGAATCCACTTTCAGGGCAGGAATACGAAACAAACAGAGGACGCGTTTCTGGACACAGTGGTAGGAGACTGGGGGGCAAACTGAAGCCGCGGTACTGACACGGATAAGCTACCGTGCAGAAACTACACAGCTAATGGGAGCTCAACTCGGCGCACTGTGAAAACCAAGAGGCGTGGGATGGTGACAGTGGGCTCAAGAGGGGGGAAGCAGATGGACACTCACAACTGATTCACGCTGTTGCACTAATGCAATTATACTCCAACTGAAAAGAAGTAAAAATTTAAAAGTGATGTGGTACGTATATACAATGAAAAATTACTCAGTCACCAAATGGAACAAAATCAGGTCAGTTGTAGTGATGTAGATGCACCTAGAGTATGTCATACAGAGTGAAGTCAGTCAGAAATAGAAAAACAAGTATCGTATCAGTTCAGTTCAGTTCAGTTGCTCAGTCGTGTCCGACTCTTTGCAACCCCATGAACCACAGCACGCCAGGCCTCCCTGTCCATCACCAACTCCCGGAGTTTACCCAAACTCATGTGCTTCGAATTGGTGATGCCATCCAGCCATCTCATCCTCTGTTGTCCCCTTCTCCTGCCCCCAATCACTCCCAGCATCAGGGTCTTTTCCAATGAGTCAACTCTTTGCACGTGGTGGCCAAAGTATTGGAGTTTCAGCCTCAGCATCAGTCCTTCCAAAGAACACCCAGGACTGGTCTCCTTTAGGATGGACTGGTTGGATCTCCTTGCAGTCCAAGGGACTCCCAAGAGTCTTCTCCAACACCACAGTTCAAAAGCATCAATTCTTTGGCACTCAGCTTTCTTCAAAGACTAACTCTCACATCCATACATGATCACAAGAAAAACCATAGCCTTGACTAGACGGACCTTTGTTGGCAAAGTAATGTCTCTGCTTTTCAATATGCTCTAGGTTGGTCATAACTTTCCAAGGAGTAAGTGTCTTTTAATTTCATGGCTGCAATCATCATATGCAGTGATTTTGGAGCCAAAAAAATAAAGTCTGACACTGTTTCCACTGTTTCCCCATTTATTTCCCATAAAGTGATGGGACCAGATGCCAAGATCTTCGTTTTCTGAATGTTGAGCTTTACGCCAACTTTTTCACTCTCCTCTTTCACTTTCATCAAGAGACTTTTTAGTTCCTCTTCACCTTCTGCCATAAGGGTGGTGTCATCTGCATGTCTGAGGTTATTGATATTTCTCCTGTCAGTCTTGATTCCAGCTTGTGCTTCCTCCAGCCCAGCGTTTCTCATAGTAACATATCTAGGTGGAATCTAGAAAAGCAGCGCAAAAAAAAAAGAAAAGAAAAGCAGTGCAGATGAAGCTACCTGCAGGGCAGGAACAGAGATGCGGACATGCACGATGGATGTGTGACAAGAGGAGGTGGGGCAGGTGGAAAGAGCAGCGCTGAGATGGATAAACTGCCGCGTGTACAGCAGACAGCCAGTGGGGAGCTGCCGTATGACACAGGGAGCCCAGCTCGGGGCTCTGTGACAACCTACAGGGGTGAGATGCAGGCTCAAGAGGGAGGGAATATATGTGTGCTTTTAACTAAGCCATGCTGATGCATAGCATAAACCAACACAGCACGGTAAAGCATTTATCCCTCAACTAAAAATAAATTTTAAAAAGAGGTGGTACATATTTACAACAGAAGATTATAAGCCACAAAAAGAAGTAACTGTCACCTGGAGAGAGATTGATAGACACAGAGTTAGCAGAAAGAGTAAATTAAATCAGAAATAAAAGGAAATGTCATTTTTAACACATATGTGGAACCTAGAAAATGGTACAGATGAACCTATTATCAGAGCAAGAACAGAAACACAGTTGTAGAAAATGGACTTGTGGACACATTGGTGGAAGGAGAATGTGAAGAAGTGAGAGTAGCTCTGACATACATACGATACTCTGTGTAAAAGAGAGAGCTAGTGGAAGGCTGCTGGATATCACAGAAGCTCAGCTTCACGCTCTGTGATGACCCAGAGGGCGGGATGCTGAGGGTGGGAGGGAGGCTCAAGACAGGCAGACATATGTACACTTTTAACCGACTGACACTGTTGTACAGCAAAAACAAACTCTGTAAAGCAATTATACTCTAACTGAAAACTAAAATAACAAAAGAATGAGAAAAAATATATGCAAATGTTATAACACACAAATGATTACTCTCCAAAATATACAAACAGCTCATGGAGCTCAATATTCAAAAAACAAACAACCTAAAAACAACATAAAAAATGGCCAAAAGACCTAATAGACATCTCTCTAAGTAGCAGAAGATACTAAGAAGAGGCAGTAAAATACACTGAAGACCTGTACAAAAAAGATCTTCACGACCCAGATAACCACGATGGTGTGGTCACTCACCCAGAGCCTAGACATCCTGGAATGCGAAGTCACATGGGCCTTAGGAAGCATCACTATGGACAAAGCTAATTGGGGTGATGGAATTCCAGCTGAGCTATTTCAAGTCCTGAAAGATCATGCTGTGAAAGTGCTGCACTCAATATGCCAGCAAATTTGGAAAATTCAGCAGTGGCCAGAGGACTGGACAAAGTCAGTTTTCATCCCAATCCCAAAGAAAGGCAATGCCAAAGAATGTTCAAACAACTGCACAATTGCACTCATCTCACACGCTAGCAAAGTAATGCTCAAAATTCTCCAAGCCAGGTTTCAACAGTACATGAACTGAGAACTTCCAGATGTTCAAGCTAGATTTAGAAAAGGTAGAGGAATCATAGATCAAATTGCCAACATCCACTGGATCACCAAAAGAGCAAGACAGTTCCAGAAAAACATCTACTTCTGCTTTATTGACTATGCCAAAGCCTTTGACTGTGTGGATCACAACAAACTGTGGAAAATTCTTTAAGAATTGGGAATACCAGACCACCTTACTTGCCTCCTGAAAAATCTGTATGCAGGTTCAAGAAGCAAGAGTTAGAACTGGACATGGAACAACAGATTGGTTCAAAATGGGGAAAGGAGTACGTCAAGGCTGTATATTGTCATCCTGCTTATTTAACTTCTATGCAGGGTACATTATGTGACATGCCAAGCTGGATGAAGCACAAGCTGGAATCAAGACTGCCAAGAGAAATATCAATAACCTCAGATATGCAGATGACACCACCCTTATGGCAGAAAGTGAAGAAGTAAAGAGTCTCTTGATGAAAGTGAAAGAGGAGAGTTTAAAAGTTGGCTTAAAACTCAACTTTCAGAAAACTAAGAGCCTGGCATCTGGTCCTATCACTTCATGGCAAATGGATGGGGAAACAATGGAAACAGTGATAGACTTTATTTTTCTGGGCTCCAAAATCATTGCACATGGTGACTGAAGCCACGAAATTAAAAGACGTTGCTCTTGGAAGAAATGTTATGACCAATGTAGACAGCGTATTACAAAGCAGAGACACTACTTTGCTGACAAAGATCTGTCTAGTCAAGGCTATGGTTTTTCTAGTAGTCATGTATGGATGTGAGAACTGGACTATAAAGAAAGCTGAGCGCCGAACAATTGATGCTTTTGAACTGTGGTGTTAGAGAAGATTCTTGGAGAAGGAAATCAAATCAGTCAATCCTAAAGGAAATCAGTCGTGAATATTCACGGGAAGGACTGAGGCTGAAGCTGAAACTCCAATAATTTGGCCACCTGATGCAAAGTACTGACTCACTGGAAAAAACCCTGATGCTGGGAAAAACTGAAGGCAGGAGGAGAAGGGGATGACAGAGGATGAGATGGTTGGATGGCATCACCGACTCAATGGACATGAGTTTGAGTAAACTCTGGGAGTTGGTGATAGTCAGGGAGGCCTGGTGTACTGCAGTCCATGGGGTTGCAAAGAGTCGGACATGACTGAGCGACTGAACTGACTGAAAGGAGACACACAGATGACCAAGAAGTAAATGAAATGATGCTCAAAACTACAATGAAGATATCTACACACAATAAATGCTGAAGAGGGTGTAGAAAAGAGAACCCTCTTGCATTGTTGATCAGAATGAAAACTGGGACAGCCACTATGGACAGTGGTATGCAGGTTACTCAAAAAACTATAAATAGAACTATCACAGCACCCAGCAATCCCACGACTGGGCATATAACGTGAGAAAAGCATAATTCAAAAGGACACATGTATCCCAATACTCACTGCTAAAGTATTCACAATAGCCAGGATGTGGAAATAACCTAATTGTCTATGTGAAGTGAAAGTGTCAGTCGCTCATTCTTGTCCAACTCTGTGCAAACCCCATGGACTGTAGCCCGCCAGGCTCCTCTGTCCATGGAATTCTCCAGGCAAGAATATGGGAGTGGCTTGCCGTGCCCTGTTCCAGGGGATCTTCCCAACCCAGGGTTTGAACCAAAGTCTCTTGCATTGCAGGATGATTTTTTTTTTTAATCATCTGAGCCATCAGGAAACACCAATGGATAAAGAAGTTGTGGTACATATACAGAATGGTATATTACTCACTCATAAAAAGGAAGGAAATTGGGTCACTTGTCGTGATCTAGATGAACCTAGTGTACATCATAAAGAATGAGGTAAGTCACAAAGAGAAAAGCAAATATCATATATTAACACACATAACTGGAATCTAGAGAAGTGGTACAGATGAATCTACATGCTGGGCAGGAAGAGAGACGCAGAGAATCAGTGGGGAGGAGAGCGTGGAGTGAACTGAAGGAGCAGCGCTGATAGGGATGAACCACCATGCATTAAACAGAGCTCTATGGGAGCCGCTGTACAACACAGGAAGCGCGGCACGGCTCTGTGATGGCCCAGTGTTCTGAGAGTCAGGGGCGCGGGAGGGAGGCTCCAGAGGGAGGAGACGTGCACTTATGGCTGGTTCACGCCGATGCACAGCAGAATCCAGCACAACACTGGGGAGTAATTATCCTCCAGTTAAAAATAAATTAAAAACTGTGGTAGTATATACAGTGGAATATTATTCATAAAAAGGAAGGAAACTGGGTCATTTGTAGAGATGTGGATAGACCTATGTTGTTATACAGAGTGAATAAATCAGAAAGAGAATAAAATATAGTACATGAACACATATATGTGGAATCTAGAAATAGATTTCAATCTATGTGCAGGGCAAGAACAGATCTGCCAATGTACAGACAGGTGACACAGGAGAGAAGCAGAGGGTGTGGCGAGTTGAGAGACAAGCAGTGACACATAACCACCACCAAGTGTGAAGTAGAGAGCTTGAGGGAAACTCCAATACACCACAGGGAGGTCAGCTTGGTGTCCTGTGAAGATCAAGAGGTTAGAATGGTAAGGGTGGGAGACAGGCTTAAGAGGCAAGAGACAGATGTTTATTTATAGCTGATGCATATTGTTGTACAGCAGAAACCAACAAAACGTTGTGAAGCAACTGGACTCTAACTGAAAACTGAAGGAAAAAAAAAAAAAAAAGAGGGGTGGACTATTTGGAAATGAAGCAACGGACAAAGAATCAATGTCTAAAACACACAAGGAGATGGTGGAGCTCAATATCCAAAAAACAACCAGATCTAAAAATGGGAGGAAGACCAAAGTAGACATCTCTCCAAAAAAGACAGATAGCTGACAAGCACATGAAAAGATACTCAACATTACAGATTATTAGAGATATGCAAGTTAAAACTACAATGAGGTACCACATGTTATGAGTCAGAATGGCCCATCACCAAAGGAAAAAAAAAATCCACTAACAATAAATGCTGAAGAAGGTGTGGAGAGAAGGGTACCCTCTTGCACTGTGGCTGGGAATGTAAACTGATATAATCAATATGGAGGTTCCTTAAAAAACTACAACTAGATCCACAATATGATCCAGAAATCCCACGACTGAACATATATCCTGAGAAAGTCATAATTAAAAATGACACTTGTACCCCAATGTTCACTGCAGTATGGGTTATAAGCCAGGACATGGAAACAATCTCAACGTCTATCAACAGATGAATGGATGAAGAAATTGTGGTACATACACACAGTGGAATGTCACACAGCTATTAAAAGGAATAAACTGGATCGCTTGTAATTTTGTAGATGCACCTAGAGTATGTCATACAGAGTGAAGTCAAACAGAGAAACAAATATCATATATTAAGACACATATGTGGAATCTAGAAAAAAGGTATAGATGAACCTATTTGCAAGGCAGGAATAAGGACGAAGAAAGACAACAAATTTGTCCACACGGTGAGGGAAGAAGAGGGTGGGGTGAATTGGAAGGGTAGCTAGCACTGATATGGATAAACTACCACGTAAAAAATACACAGCTAATGAGAGGCTGCCGGATAACACACAGTCAGCTTGGTATATTGTGAAAACCAAAGGGGTGGGATGGTGACGGTGGGAGGGAGGGTCATGAAAGAGGGGATACATATATATATGCTTATAGTTGACTCACCTTGTTCTATAGCAGAAACTAATAACACTGGAAAGCAATTCTACACCAACTGAAAACAAATACATTAAAAAAAAAACGAAGTGGTGTGTATGTGTATATATATACATATGTATGTGCAAAGGAAAATTATTCAGCCACAAAAAGGAACAAAATTGGTGTACTTTGTAGAAATATGGACCTAGAGTTGTCACACAGAGTGAAGTCAGTCCAAAAAGACAAAAGGAAATATCGTATCTTAATACTTATATGGGGTATCCAGAAACATGATACAGAAGAACCTATTTTCAGGGCAGGAATAGAGCTGCAGATGTAGAGAAAGAACTTGTCGAAACAGTCCAGGAAGGAGAGGGTGGGGTTAATTGAGCAACTAGCCTTGACATATATACACTGTCATGTATAATATAGAAATCTAGTGGGGAGCTGCTGTACAACCAATGGAACTCAGTTCTCTGCTGTGTGATGACCTAGATGGGTGGGATTGGGAATGGGGTGGGAGGGAGAATCCAGAGGGTAGATATAGATATATCTATATGATTCTCGTTGATGTGCAGCAGAAAGCAACACGACACTGGCAAGCAATTATTCTCCAATTCAAAATAAATTTTAAAAACGTGGTATGTATATACAATGCAATATCATTTAACCATAAAAACAAAGGAAACTGGATCATGTATAGAGATGTGGATAGACTTAGTGCTGTCATACGGAGTGAATAAATCAAAAGAGAAAAATATCATAGATGACACATATATGTGGACTCTAGAAGTAGTGTTATAGATGAACCTATCTACAGGGCAGAAATAGAGCCACAGGTGTAGAGAGTGGGCATGTGAACACGATCCGGGAAGGAGCGGGTGGGCAAGCTGACAGAGGGGCACTGACATCTGCACACTCCTTGTGTGAAACGGACAGCTAGCGGGAAGCTGCCAGGCATCCCAGGAAGCTCAGCTCGGTGCTTCGGGAAGATCAAGAGGGGTGGGACGGTGAGTCTCTTGGGAGACTCAAGATGGGGAGATGTATGTACACTTACGGCTGACTGACACTGGTGTACAGCAGAAACTAATTACACTGTAGTTACTTTTCCACTGAAAAGTAAAAGAAAAAAAAAAGAATGGGGGAAAATATTTTCAGATGATAAAACAAATACTCTCCAAAATATAAGAACAGCTCGTGGAGCTCAATATCCAAAAAACAAACCAAAAAACCTAAACAGACACCTCGCAAAGTAGATATACAGATGGCCGAGAAGCAGATGTGAAGATGCTCATCATGAATTATTAGAGAAATGCAAGTCAAAACTACAGTGAGCTATCACCTCACACCTGTCACCTTGGCCATCACCTAGAAATCTACACAATAAATGCTGCAGAGGGTGTGGAGACGAGAACCCTCTCACACTGTTAGCAGGAATGTGAACTGCTATAGCCACTATGGAGAATGGCATGGAGGTTCCTTAAAAGACTATAAAAAGAACTGTCATAGCACTCATCCACCCAACGACTGGGCATACACCCTAGAAAAGCATAATTCAAAAGGACACATGTATCCCAGTGTTCAATGCAGCAGCATTTACAACAGCCAGGATGTGGGAAGAACCTGTCTAGGGAAACACGAATGGATAAAGCAGCTGTGGTACAAATACAGAAATGAATATTACTCAGCCACAAAAAGGAAGGAAACTGGGTCACTTGTAGACGAATCTAGTGTACGTCATAAAGAGTGAAGTAAATAGAAAGAGAAAAACAAATATCATATTTTAACATATACTTGGAATCTAGAACACCAGTACAGATGAACGTACTTGCAGGGCAGGAATCGTGACACAGACAGAGAACAAATTTGTAGACACAGCAGGGAAGGAGCGGGTAGAGTGAGCTGAAAGAAGAGTGAAATGAATCAACTACCACGCGGACGACAGACAGCTGGCGGGAAGCTGCTGGGCAACGCTCTGTGAATACCTAGAGGGGTGAGACGGAGGCTCAAGAGGGAAGGGATGTACGCGTACTTACAGCTGATTCACACTGATGTAAACAGAAGCCAACACAACACTGGAAACCAATTATCCTCCAATTTAAAAAAAAGATGTCTTACATATACAGACAATGGAATACTGCTCAGCAGTAAAATGGAACAAGACTGGGTCACCTGTCGGGATGTGGATGGGTCCAGAGTTGTACAGAGTGAAATAAGTCAGGTAAAACAACAGATACTGTGGATTAACACACATATATATGGAAGCTGGAAAAATGTTACAGATGATCCCATCTGTAGAGCCGGAACAGAGACGCTGAGGTAGAGAGCAGACTCGAGGACACAGCAAGACGAACTGAGAGAGGAACACTGACACATGCACACTGCCATGCGGACCGTGGATAGCTAGCGGGCAGCTGCGGTATCACACGGGGGCCCAGCTTAGTGGGCGGCGAGGATCGAAAGGGGTGGGATAGTGAGAGTGGGAGGGAGACTCAATACACATGGTGTGTGTGTGTGTATCTATCTTTATATCTGATTCACATTGTCTTATAGCAGAAACCAATGCAACACTGTAAAGCAGCTGTCCTTCAAAAATATAAATTAAAAAAAAAAAAGATGTGGTACATATAAACAATGGAACATTACTAAGCCATAAAAAGGAACATAATAGTGTCATTTCAGAGATGTGCATGGACCAAGAGCTGTCAGAGACGGTTAAGTAAGTCAGAAAGACAAAGGAAATGTCGTATGTTAACACATATATGTGGAATCTGGAAAATGGTACAGAGGAACCTTTTATCTGGGCAGGAAGAGAAACACAGTTGTAGAGAATGGCCTTTGTGGACACGCCAGCGGAAGGCGAGAGTGAAGCACTGAGAGAGCAGTGCCGACACAGCCACCCTGTGTGAAGCAGATGCTGGGGGGAGGCTGCTGCACAGCGCGGGCGGCCAGCTCGCTGAGCTGCAACGACCAGGCGGGGTGGAGCGGGACACGGAGGGGAAGCTCCGCACAGAGCGGACAGAGGCACACTCACAGCTGATCCACACTGTTGCACAGGAGAAACTAACAACACTGTAGGGCAATTATACTCCAATGAAAACTAACAATGTCAAAAACAAAGAACGGCAGAAAACATTTGCAAACTAAGTAACAAAGGGTTAATCTCCAAAATATACAAACAGCTCATTGAGCTCAATATTGAAAAAAACAATCCAATCAAAAAATGGCCAAAAGATCTAAATAGACAGCTCTCCAAAGAAGACACACAGTTGGCCAAGAAGCACATGAAAAGATGCTCAACATCACTAATTATTAAAGAAATGCAAATCAAAACTACCATATGGTATCACCTCACACCAGTCAAAATGACCATCATCAAAAAATCTACACACAATAAATGCTGCAGAGGGTATGGAAAAAAAGGGAATCTTCTTGCACTGTTGCGGGGATGCAAACTGGTATAGCCACTATGGAGAATGGTATGGAGGTTCCTTAAAAAAACTACAAATAGAACTACCATACCACCAGGAATCCCATGCCTGGGCATATACCCTGAGAAAACCATAGTTCAGAATAACACATGTATCCAGATATTCACTGCAGTGGTATTGGTAACAGCCAGAATGTGGAGACCTAATTGTTTCTGGAAAGATGAAGAGGTATACATACATACATACAATGTATATATTGTGTATACACACACATATATACAATGTATATACATACACACAATATATACAATGTATATATACATATACACAATGGAATGCTCAGTTGTGTCTGACTCTTTGCTCCCTATGGGCTGTAGCCCACCAGGCTTCTCTGCAGGTGGAATCTTTCAGGCAAGAACACTGGAGCAGGTTGCCATTTCCTCCTGCAGGAGATCTTCCTGACCCCGGGTGGAACCCGCATCTCTTGGGTCACCTACACTGGCAGGTGGATTCTTTTACCACTGCACCACCTGGGAAGTGGCACCACCACTAAACAGAATGAAACAGGGTCCTCCGTAGAGAGGTGGACGGATCTAACGTCTGTCATACAGAGTGAAGTAAGTCACAAAGAAAAAAACAAATCCCGTGTAGTGAGACATACATGTGGAATCTAGAAAAATGGTAGTGTGTGTGTGTGTGTGTGTGTGTGTGTGTGTGTGTGTGTTAGTCGCTCAGTTGTTTCCAACTCTTTGTGAGCCCATGGACCATAGCCTGCCAGGCTCCTCCATCCATGGAACTCTCCGGGCAAGAATACTGGAGTGAGTAGCCATTCCCTTCTCCAGGGGATCTTCCCCGCCCAGAAAAATGGTAGAGATGAAGCTATTTTCAGCAACAGAGACGCAATGCAGAGAAGAAACATGTGGACACATGTGGGAAGGGAAGTGGGGGACGAACTGGAGATTAGGATTGGCATACATATACTACCACATGTGAAACGGATGGGCAGGGGGAACCTCCTGTGTGGCACAGGGATCTCAGCTCTGAGATGACACATTTGGGTGCGATGTGGGTGGAGGTGGGAGGAAGGTCCATGATGGAGGGGATAAATGTATACACACAGCCGATTCACGTTGTTCAGCAGAAACTAGCACAGCATTGTTAAGCATTATATGCCAATAGGAAAAAAAAAGATTGAGGAGTGACAAAGGGGGAGTGAAACCGAGCAGGATCTTGTGGGGGTTCTGAGCAGGGAATCATTTCTGTCCCCCGTTTCTTGTTTGGAGGGAAGAGACTCCAGCCTGCATGACCTTCTCTGATTTCTAAAGAGAGATTCAAACAGTCACTTGCTGGGAAGGAAAAGGATGCAGAGATGGGAGGAACAGCCAAGAAACCACCTGAAGCAAGATTTGAGGAACCAGAGAAACTCATCAAGAGTAGGAGACCGGGGCTTTCCTGGTGGTCCAGTGGTTAAGAATTCCAGGGTTCGACCCCTTATTGGGGAACTAAGATCCCACATGTCTTGGAGCAACTAAGGCCGTGTGCCCCAAATACTGAAGCCTGGGCACCACAACTAGAGTCCATTTGCCTGAACAAAATATCCCACGTGACGCAACTAAGGCCCAATGCTGCCAAATAAATAAATAAGAAGAGCGCAGGCCCTGCACACACCCTAATCTTCACAGGAACTCCAGTCTTGAGCCATTGTTATAAAAATTCCTCAGTGATTCCTCCCATGTTGGGAGATTGTATTTCGATGCAGGAACCTGCTGGAAGCTTGCCTGGCAAAGCAACAAGGCTAATCTTTTCTGCTTCACCCAGAACTGTCTCCGAGATTTGATTTGGCACCAGTGCACAGAGGCTGAATTCTCAGCATCACCTCGAGCCACAGATCATTGCTAATGACGACAGGGGGACGTGTGTGATGGGTTCTGGGCCACTGACCAGGCTGTTCCCCTCTGAGGACACAATAATAGCCACCCAATGCCCTGGCTACTCCCAGGGGGCTGAGGAGTCCTGGACTTGTTTGCCTTAGTTTCCCCATCTGTGCACTGCGGGAGGTGGATGAGGAAAGGGCACGGGCTTTGAGGTCAGAGAGAAAACCAAGCCCTCTCTCTCTGGCTTGTGACCTCAGGAAAATCACCTCACCTTACCGTTTGGGCCTCAGTTTCCTTGTCTCTAAAGGGGAAATAAAAATTGTATCAAACTGCAGAATAAATAGGAGGGTCCCATAGAACATGCTCTGGGCAGCATTCTTGCCTGGACCCTCAACAAATGTAGGATTAAATAGGCAATGCCCCTGTGGAGCCCATACCTCCTGTCCTCAATTGCCCTCAAGGAAACAGGGTTTGCAGGGGGTCAGGGGGGAGCAGGCAGGACTAGGTGCACACACAGGGTGCCTTTTGGGGCCTCCAGATGGCCCCATTCCTGAGACCTCTAGCCCATGGCTGAGGCCCAAACAGCCCAGGCCTCCAGGGAATTAATTTGTCTCAGAAACAACCAGCTGTGGTTCGAAGCAGAAGCCTGTGGCCATGCAACAGATATTCACCTTGGAGGCCCCTAAGGAACACGGTCTCCACCCCCATCCCCCTTCCTTTGGAGCCCAGCACAGTGCATGGGTGGGGGAACAGGTGAGCCTGGTTCCTCTGGTGGCCCTGGGGCCCGGCAGAGCAGCCCCTCCAGACTCGTGGGTGCAGATGGAACACTCCTCACCTGGGTGCACAGGAGATCCAGCTGCCTGCAGCTCTCTTGGAAGCTAAGTGCTTCTGCAACATCCCTTCCCAACAGTCCCAAGTTCCTGGGTGTCAACTGTGACTCTCAGTTCAAAGTCTAGTAGTTCCCCAGGAGGGGAGAGGTCTGCTTGGCAGTGCAACCCCTTGCTGGCACTGACTTCTGGCCAAATCCAAGCTTTCACCTCTGCCCCAGAGGATGTTCCCAGGGATGGACAATCCTCCCAGGAACAAAGAAGGATGGGGAAGCAGCCCACAGACTAAGCCTCCTGAGGCCCAGCTTCTACACTGAGAACACCATAGGTCTGGGGCCCACAAGGTCCCAGTTTCTTCCACAAGGCTGCAGTGGTGCAGAGACAGGGGAGGATACACGCTTCCCCTTGTACCAGCCCCCCAGGCTCACTGGTCTCACTGCACAGCGCCCAGCTTCCTGGCCACCTCTTCCCCATGGCAGCCATGAGACCCACTCATGGGGCCATTCTCCTGCTGCTTCTGGATCCTCAACATTTTTGGCACCAGGGATAATTTTTTCATGGACAGGTTGGGGGTGGAGGGGATGGTTTCGAGATGATTCAAGCACATTACCTCTACTGTGTACTTGATTTCTATTACTACATCAGCTCCACCTCAGATCATCAGGCATTACATCCAGGAGACTGTGGACCCCTGCCTTAGAGCCTCCCCTTGCTCAGTCTCCACTCCAATTCCATGAAGTGGTCACATTTATTCCTCCATCATCCAGATGAAGAAATCAGAGTTTAGGGAGATAAAGTCACTTATTCCAACCCATCTAGCAATAGGCCATGGAGCTGAGATTTAAATTCAGGTTACCCCACCTGTCTCAATCACTGTGCCCCTTGGCCTAGCCTTCCTGTGTTGCCACATTGAGGCCAGGGTTGAGGGGGGAAGGGGGGGCTTGCCTGGGACCTGGCTCCCTGACAAAGTTTTGCCCACAGGCATCAGCATGCCTCTGGGGCTTCCCCGGTGGCTCAGCGGTAAAGAAACCACTTGCAATGCAGGAGACTAGGAGACACGGGTTTGATCCCTACCTGGGTTGGGAAGATCCCCTGGAGTAGGGAATGGCAACCCACTCCAATATTCTTGCCTGGGAAATCCCATAGACAGAGGAGCCTGGCGGGCTAGTCCATGGGGTCACAAAGAGTCATAAGTGACTGAGCAGGATCAGCATGCCTCAATGTCCAGAATCGCTCCCCAGAAAAAACAGCCAGAAAGGGAGAGTTAGGAATGAGGTGTGTAAGTCTGGTTCATCCTGGCACTCACCAGGGCAACTTGGAAATGACCTTGTCCTTATCACATCAAGAGGAGCTTGGGGGTCTATGAGAAGATGTGAAGATTCAGGTAGGCCCTGGAGAACTAAAGCCCACTAGACCTCCCTCTGTCTCTTTGCCACACACACAAACAGGCTTCTCAGGCGGCTGTACAGAAGGTCTTCTCCGAGGCGCAGAGCAAAGACATCTCCGCACACAGCACCCCAGGAGTGTTCTGTCCAGGAAGGGGTAAGGTAGGGACCTTCCTCAGAGAAGGCCAAGGACTTCAAACCACCGTTTCTCAGGGGTCTTGTTCTGCCTCAGCTTCTCAAGAGGTGAGTCCTGTCCACCCAGCACTCCCGGGTCTCCACACTGCTGGAGCGGAAGCCTCGGTTCAGTTACTTGGAATCTTCCAGACAGGACCACGTTTGTCCTTCAGACAACAAAAGCCGCGTCACTCCTGGGGGGAGGGGGCTCCTCCGGAAGCTCCCCTGTCCCTTCTTGGCCTCTTTCCCAGTCACCGCCACAACTCTGAGACAGGGGCCCCGGCAGGACTGTTTTCCGACGTAGGACACCGAGGGTCCGCGAGGGAGAGGCTCGCTGAGCGCCACCCGGCTGGCCAGAGATAGAGCCCGGAGCCAACGACATCTGTCCGCTGCAGCGGCAGGGCTCCCGACACCAGGACAAACCTCCAGCCCTCTCCGCCCTCTGGCCTCACCGGGGCCTCATCTGCCCGTTTCGCCGAGGGAGAGAGGACAGAGGAGAAAGTGCCCTGACCGAGGGAGCAACAACTCTTCTGGATTCCAGGGGGCTGGGACGACTTGGTGTTGTTTCTCAAACAACGCCTTCTCCTCCTAGACAGAGACCGCCGGACTCTAGAGGCGGCCGAAGAGTGCAGTCAGCATCTTTGGGTCGAGAGTCCCTCCGAGTCCGCTCCGTCCAGCGCCGCCGGCTGGTTGGCTTTGTCCCAGTACTCCCGCCCCAACTAAGGGCCCCGAAGAGAACAAGGGGTCGGGGGTGTTTCCGCTTCGGTGGGACTCTGAGAAAAGACGGCGGGGTCCCGCCTTCCGGCGGCCGCTCCAGGAACCCCGGAGCTACTGAGAACCAGCGGAGGAACAAACCTCGCGCGCGCCCGCCCGCCCGCCTCCAAGCGTCCCCAGGACCACCCGCCCGAGTCTCCCGAAGGGCAGCCGGGCCTTGGGGCTCAGGAGCTCAGGCGAGCCCCACCACCGCGCTTCCCCCGAGGAGCGGCGAGTCCCGGACGACTCGCAAGCGGTGCTCTGGAGCTTGCCGCCGCTCGGACTACACCCCCGACGCTCCTCCCGCTCGGGCTCACTTACCGTGCACCAGTCTCCGCATGTCTTGGTACCGAGCCCACAGGTGTGCGCTGGGCTCGGCGGCGCCGCCGGCCGGCGCCGGGGCGGGCGCGGAGCGCGGGGCGCCCGGGCAGTGGGCGCCGGGACCCGGGGGGCCGCAACCTGGGCAGGAGGGCGAGGACGAGGCGGCTCGCGGCCCGCCGTGATCTCGGCGCGGCACCCAGCGCCGAGCGGCCGCCCGCAGCCCCGCACCCGCCATGCCCGCTGCGCGCAGCCCGCGCAGCCCTTGGCCCTCAGGCCAGTCCGCCGCCCCTCCGACTGCGGGCCCGCCACGGTGGCCTCGTGCTCCCTCACGGCGGCCGGCCAATGGGCGCGGCGCGCGGAGCCCGTCCGCCAATGGGCGCGCCTCTCGGCCCCGGCGGGCGGGAGGTCCCGGGCGAGGCGGGGCGGGGCGGGTTGCCGGGCCCCTTCCCCCAGTCTCCCGAGAGGTCCAGAAGTCTGCGCCCCTCTGCGGAATCTGCTGAGGCCATGGCGGCTCTTTCTGTCCTCCTCCCGAGAGATCGGAATACCTAAGAACGGCCGTCCCCGCGAGGCTCCGGACGGCCCGGGCTTGGAAAGGAGAGGGCCAGAGTGCTGCGGGTCTACCTGGGCCCCCCAGTCCTCTTTCTCCCTCTCTGTTACTGGGTCCTCCCGCCCCTTCCTCCACCCCCTGTGTTCCAGACCTCAGATCCTCCGCCGCTTCCCCCAGTTCTGAAACCCGGGTCTTGTTCCCCGCCTCCCGCCCATGACTGGCTATGCCAGGTCGTTTCACTCACTTACCTAGAGAATAAAGAGTTCTTCCCGCGCGCTCCCTGCTGCCAGCCCCACGCTGGGTGAGACCTGGGGACCCGCAATGCAGCCGACGCCCGCTGAAGCAGCCCCTTCGTTCTCCGGGCTCTGTGTCCACACAGGTGAACCCTATTAACGTGGAGCGAGGCAGAAGGCCAGGGCTGACTGCGCCCGCCTGGTTCCTACCTCAGCAAATGGCCGCACCGACCCGCACCACTCCTCGCTTCCCCACTTGGACCTCTCATGCTCTTCTAGCACTATCAACAGGATTTTCAACAAAATTACTCTTTCCTGCTGGGAAGCACTCTCTACCCGCGTTTATTTACTCAGATTCGTTATCTGAGTCCTCAAATATCCGTGTCCTGGGCCTTGAGCAGGCCTACCCTGCACCTGGGGCCTTGTCGGTGGAGAGCTAGCTAGACACTGTTTCCTTGAGGTGCTCTCCGCGGTGGCCTCGCCGGCTTTAAGGGTGTGTGTACAGTCTACTATTCCCTGCCCCTTGACTGAGGACCTACAGTGCCAGTCATGTGACGAGTGCTGGCACAGGATAATAGAGGCCATAGGTGGGCCCGTGGGGGTGGGTGGGTGCGGCCCCGACACCCAGGGCCCAGTGAACTAGGTGTGTGCTGAGGGTTTGGCCACTATAAGTCTTGTCTGGGTGGAAGATGGGCGCTCTGTGGCATGCAGCCCGCAGAGCCACCAAGAGAAGCCAGAGTGGGCACCAAGCCGGTGTGTGGACATGGTTTAGTAGGGTTTGCACCAGGAGAAGGCAGGTTATCCAGGCAGCAGCTTGGGCCTGGCAGCTCAGCAGCGGGCCCCTGCTACCTTCTAGAGTTGCTGCTTGATCTCTCTTTTCCAGCCTGTTTTTATATATGTGTCTAAATACTAAACTCTCTTACTGATTCTAAGTTTTCATTTGATGTTCTTAGATTGTCTAGTAGTCTGGGAATAACGGTAAGTGCCCCGTACAGGATAGTTTTTATTAATGTTATAGTTGTTTGCCACAAGATGCTTACTTAGACTTTTGTCGTGCTAAAGTTCAGCTTTCAACAGTGCATCTCAAATCCTGTTATTTTTAGAAGTCTAGGCATCAGTTACGATCACGAAGTAAATGCAAGGCGTTGCGTGACTGTATTTTAGAGCATGGTGCAGTACACGTTTGTAGTACATCAGTGGCAGCGTCATCACTTCTCTATAGGACTTAAGAGAAAACAGGATTGGGGTGGCAGAGTAGGGGGCGCGGCCGCCAACTCTGAGTACCAGCTTGAACAAGGGAGGGCAGGGGGCGGGGCCAGGCCGACGCCACGTGGGAGGTCCCGCCCCTCGGCCCGCCCTGCCTCCAAGAGCAGGAGTATCTGCGCCTGCTGGGCTCGGCTTCATCGAGCATGCGCACTCCGTCACATTCTGATTGGCGGACCCGCGAGTCCCGTCTCACCCTTGGTGGAGGCGGCCCAGGTTCTGGGTCCGGAGCTCAGCGCCCAGCTCCTTACCCTCTTCGGGCTCCACTGTTGACCACTGTGGAGGCGGTGCAAGACTTGGATTGCAAGGCAACCTGGCCGTCGGACTCAGCAAGGACGGGCAGGGCCGCTTTGGTTTCATCCGGGCGCTCCAGCCTTTGTTCCGCCTTACCCTCCTCCAACGACCTCCTATGTCCGGCATGTTTTCCAGGGCCCAGGTGAGGCGGGTTCTGCAGCGGATGCCCGGGAAGCAGCGATTCGGCGTCTACAGGTTCCTGCCCTTCTTTTTTGTCCTCGGAGGAACAATGGAGTGGATCATGATTAAAGTGCGCGTGGGCCAGGAGACCTTTTGTAAGTGGGGGTGCAGCAGCCTCCGTTTTTTTCAAGCAAGCAGGAGGCGGCAAAGGAACCATTTTGCTGGAATATTGTTAGGTTGCAGACCTCTCATTCCGCTCAGCGCTGAGCTGCTTTTATCCTGCAGAAGGGCGAGTACTGTCTCCCTCATTGGGGCGTGGACATCCGCCTGGGCTCTCCTACAAGCGGGGCGACAATATACATTGGTGTCCAACCTTGAGACCTTCCCTGCACTTAGATGAGGGCACGTGACTGCATTCTGGACGCTGTCCTTTCAAGCCTGCCAGTGACACTGGGCCTAAGGAATAGACTTGCCCACAGCATCTAGAAGCGGGATAGAAGGGTATGTGTAAGCTCCTAATTGGCACGTCCAAACCCTAGGAGAGAGCTGGTCTGCCCCGCTTAAATACCACTGTCTTTACAGGCCAGAGTCATGGGTACCAAGGGCAAGCACTGTAAACGAGTGCCTGGCATTGCTTTGCTGAGCACTAGCTCTGTATAGGCTAGTTCCTCTTCCAGAAAGACTTCTCTAACTCCTAGGCCCTTTCTGCTTTCTCCCTCTCCAGAAAACACGATCACTTGTGAACTGCCAACCCTCTTCTAAAAAATAAATTAGCGGTTTCTAAAGATACTTAATCTTCTGTTCATCCATTCATTAATATTAATAAACCACCACTTAGAAGACAGAATAAGGCAGAGGGCTCCCCACCCCAGA